>NC_068982.1:42893608-42895539 GCF_001194135.2 Octopus bimaculoides | reverse complement strand
TATATATATACATATATATACACAAACACACAAATGTGTGTGTGTGATGGAGTCGAACGTGTCTCTTGAGACCTGCTGGTGCCTTGTAAAATCTTTCGGTTTTCTCAAGTGCTTGTGGATCATTTGCTTTGTGTTTTTCTTGAGTGGACGGCAAGACCTGCTTTGCTTCATGCCACAAAACCACGATGACAGATAAGACTGCCATTTAGAGGAGCAGCATTTTACCTGCGTGCCTTTGTGCTTGGACGAACTTGGTCCCGATGTTGGAGTCGACTTTGCTCAGTCTTTGAACTCAGGAGAAGCAGGACTGGCGTCAGATTCTGCGTTCCGTATATGCACACAAACACACACACCACATACACACACACACACAACACACACACACACACACACATAAACTTAAAACAGTCCAGGTTGAGAAATATTTGAACTTTAAAGGTTTTTCACTGCTATTTGTCGCTAAAAAGAATTACTAGCGTAAGACAAAGAGATGTTAAAATGTACTGATGGATGCATTTTGATCTAGTTAGTTCTGTTCGCTGCTTGATAACAAGAGAGGTATCTCTTAGTTAACTAGAGAGCATCTTCAGCGTAAATAAGCCTATATTATACAATAATTAAGGTCATTGACGGACAGACACGAAGAAATTTGTGAGTAGGTGCGCGAAGCAGTGACAGAAAGAATTAGAAACTTTAAACTAATTTAGATATGTTTGAACTTTTTAGCATAGCCTCTACTCGTTGTTATTTCTTACAGAAGAATTAAGAGTTAAACGGAAAATGCACAATTGATTTAATTTTTGAGAAACTGGCTTTATATCGGTATAATCAGGGTGTATGGCCTAATGGCTAAGATGTTGCACTCACAATTGCATGATCACCTTTCCTTTCCTTGACCGGGGGATGCGAAGCAAAACACTGCATTTCATGTTGGGCCGCCATCACTCCGATTTCTGACGTGTAATACACAGTGTACTGTACAGAGAATGTCGATTTGATGGAAGGGTTGAACTATGTACTGCACAAATATTTGATCACTGTAAACAAATCTGTGGAGGTTGTCCTACGAGAAATTACGGAACCCTCATTGGTCGTTTACCACAAGAGAGTTCACAATATCGCTTCAGAAATCTTATCTTCTGCAGAAGGAAAGTATCGGGATTTTGACATAAGTGCCTTGTACAGAGGTAGAACCTCTGTTCCGAAGGTCTTATTCGCCATTACTTGTAGACGTCTGGAAAACTTTATGTTCTATAGGATCTCATTGGTGCATTTCGTTGTGCAGCCCTACAGAGAGGGTCTCAGTCTTGCATAAAAAGATACATTTTGTCGTTTGATTCCGACTCCAGGTACCTAATAATGGCATAGAACCTCGAACCAGATTACTGTGATGTAAATCTCCTTAACAACGTGCCCATACAACGCGGCGAATGAACAAATTCCAGGCCGAAACAAGTTAGACGTGCTGCAAGAAGTAGAGGTTATATTTCAAGATAAAAGACACTGGAAATGTAAGGCACATACATGAAAGAATGTGAGAGAATTCTTTTAAGAAAAAACAAACAAACGGAACAAAACAGCAACCTATTTCTTAACTATGTATCAAGGAGTCATAATTACTAACGTACTGCACACTTCCTTGGAAAGTATTTAATGTGACAGTAGTGGTGATGGTGATGATAGTGGTCTAAATGACATTAATGGTCATGGTAGAGGTGATGGTTGTGATGCTGGTAATTATGATGATGACGATTGCTTTTCATAATGAGACAAAATATGATTTCCCAAGTTGAGAATTTTTTTTTTAATAATGTTTTCTTAATCCTTCCACTCAGTTATGTTTTTCCTTCACATTTTATTTTTATTTCTCTTTAATTCATGTATATTTTTGTTTGAATTTTTCACTACATCTTTCCCTCCCTTTCCCCACT
>NC_068982.1:42876466-42890033 GCF_001194135.2 Octopus bimaculoides | reverse complement strand
AAAATGCATAAATAGAAGATGAGTAAAGCACCGGCACAGTTTTGATTACTTGTTGTTATCCATAGATTTATTGCAGGAACTTCGTAGTGGCGGTTGGTGTAACAGTATTAATAAAATACATAAATATACATACGTACATGCATACAAACATATGTCGGAAGGAAAATCCCGAGGACAAAGAAATGACCCACAATATGGTACAAGCCATATCCACTTATAATAAAAATGAATACTGGTGAAGATCTCAATAAAATATAAGCACAACAGACCTGATATAATGATTTGGGAAAGAGAAGAGAAACTATGTTGTGGAAATTAGCTGCCTAGCGGCTATCTAGATCACATGTTCAGGTTTATACCTGTAATCATTGGGGCCCTGGGATATGTAACACACTGCCTAAAAAATAAACTTGAGAAATTAAGCTTCTCAAAACCAGAAAAGAGAAAGCTAATTCGAAGACTACAGATCCAATCCATCACTGGAACTGTAATAATCAGTAAAACTTTCCAGAAGTTTATCATTTAGATATATATGAGCTTGTCTAGATATGCCGCTATATGCATGAAAATACATACAACAAAACATTCAAATCTACACATACATACATACATATGAGCAACAATACCCTGTTGTTGATACTGAAATTCCAATGAAGGAGCCTTGGGTCTAGGTTAGAACCGATTCTTTCTCTATTGGCAAGACATCTTGAAATAAACTGAATAATGACATACATACATACATACATATGTAGATGATGGCTGCAAACTTGTGTTCGAGTACTGTCATTGCTTGATCGAAATTCCTGCACATGCAAAAGCTATGACCAGCCATTTCTGTGATAGGTCTTACTTTCTTTCAAGTGATGCCTGTGCATGATAATTTTTTATAGTGGGGGAAAGATTTGCATAAATTCAATCCCTCTCTCTGAACATGGACAACATAAACTCGAAAAGAACTAGTCTACATCACCGAATATTATAATTGTTGCAGGTTTTCTCTCAGTTTCTCTCTTCAAGAGGGAAACAATAACAGTGGGGCCTCCCACTCCAAGTGGGCCAACCGCGCGCCTGAACACCATCCTAGGTATTTCCACGTCCCAACGCATACATACTTGTCTACAAATATGTACATACGTAGTTACATACATACATAAATACATACATACATACATACACACGCACACACATACATGCATACATAATTCATACATATATACATACACACTTACATACACACGCATACACACACACACATACATACATACATACATACATACAATTTGAAGGGTATGCGTTTGCAATCCAGGAACAGGAAATATCAACCAAATACCAAGTGCAAAAAGGACAGAAATGCCGGAAAAGCAGTAAAATGTGACAGCCGATCCAGACTTTGTGGAGTTCACACCGAAGATATCACCCACATCATAAGCAGTTGTCCGAAAATGTCATCACGGTATTATCTACTGATGAGACATGATGTTGTAGCTAGAACAGTATATAACGAGATCCGTCGAAAGGATAATCCCGAGGACAAAGAAATAAGAACCCATAGTATGTTGGAAGTCATTGCCGCTCATAATAAAAAAGAATATTGAGGGAATGTCCTTGTTTTGAAAACCTCAATAAAATGTAAACACAACAGAGCTGATATAATGCTTTGGGGAAAAGAGGAGAAACTGCGTGCATTTGTGAAATCAACTGCCCAACGGATGTTAACATAAAGTTGAAGATCAGTGAAAAAGAGAATACCTACGCTGGACTATTGAGAAAGCTGCAGTTACTCTATCCAGATGACAAGTTCAGGTATATACTTGCAATTATTGGGGTATTGTGATCTGTAATACACTGCCTAAATACCAGAAAGGAGAAAGCTGATTCGAAGACTACAGATCAAATCTATCACTGGAACAGTAAAATCTGTAAAACTTTCCAAGCGTTTATCATTTTTAAGTATATATGTGCATTTCTAGATATGCAAGTATATACATGAGAAGACATGCATAAAACAAAACACACATCTGCACGTATACATACATACATACATACATACATACATACATACATACATACATACATACATACATGCATACATACCCTGTTGCTGATGTTGAAATTTCAATGAAGCAGCCTTGGATCTAGGTTACAAACCGACTCTTTCTCTGTTGGTAAGAAATCTTGAATTAAAACTGAATAATAACATGAATGCATACATGCATACATACATACATGCATGCATGCATACATACATACATACATACATACATACATACATACATACATACATACATATGGAGATACTAACGGAATTACTGGTACCACTTTGCACCATCAACTTTCACAAGTCAAGGTGGAGTGTCTATGTAGTCTTATGACCTCAAAAAATTGCAGCCAAAATTCCCTGAAATCACAAGTCCTAATCACATTTAGTAACAGATGTCACCTTTGTGAAGGTTGTAGTAGATGTCCTAAGACAGGTAAAACAGTTGTGTATAAAATGCTTTGTTTTTTGTTACTAAACAACAAACTTGAGATTCCTCTAGCCAGTAGGGGGCAACAGCAAAACCACTGCGTGGTCATTCAGCATACAGGCAATAACAGTCAAATATCATTCAAAGCAAAATCAACCATTTATAAACTTAATGACGCATTGTTTCAGCTAATTTTAAATGCTCTGTAACCAAAAGAACATGAGTAAGAAATATCTTTGATCATAGATCTCTGCCCGAATGAAGATTGCCATGTGACTATTCGACGACAACAACGACCCTAGCCTGTTAGCTCCTGTACCAATATTTTTTACCAAAATATCTTTCTACATTACTGTAATTATCGTTATCATCAAAACCAAATGCTGACATGACCATGCCTTCTTTTCGTTTATCTTACCATGGCTTTTCTTATCTGTTGTGTGATTCATTTTCCCACAACCGATACCTCTTATTATTTCATGTCTATGCCAAATATTTCTACTTAATTTAGGCAACTGTGCGTATTTCAACAATCTACAGTCAATAAGCAAACCAACAAATGCCTTCTGGTTTGGACTCTGTCACAATCACCCAAAATGATTACTGTTTTATACTCCCCTAGATAACTTTGATGTCTCTGGAAAGGCCACAGAGTCAAATATTTCCACAGTCTCTTTATGGGCTTGGACCCTTTGACAAGTTTTCTATTGGTTCCATTGTTATATCTTGTATTGGTAGAATGTTTACTAGTTTTTCACTCTACAACTACACGCGCGTAAATTCTTTGGAAAGAGTCACAAGAAAGATACTTGTTCTAAAACTCTCGATTATAATCTTCGTATTTGTTGATAACCACATAATGTGTGATTTTCACATTATAGCTGCCTTGGTTTTTCATCTTTGCCAGTAATATACGAAGATCGACCGAAAAGTTCATAGCCTCACCAAAATACTCTCATGGAATGTGATCAAATGAGATTTACTTTTCAAAATAATCCCGCTTGCGGTCCTCACACCTCTTCTTTGGAGTTGCAGTGCTTGGATCCCATTAGTGAGGAAGCTTTCATCCTGTTGGTCTAGAAAGTAATTAATAGCAAACATGACATCATCATCACTGCGATACTGGTTCCCAGCCAAATGTGTTTTCATGTTGGGGAACAGAAGATAGTCAGATGGGGCCAAATCAGGAGAATAGGAAGAGTGGTCAGTTAGTTCAAAGCCACAGTCGCGCACAGCAACCCTCTGTTTTTTCTAGGCGTTTGGTCTTGTTAGCCTTTCATAACTCCCGCAGCAAGTTGGCATAGTACTCTCCATTGATGATGTGGCCCTTTTGAAGATAGTCGATAAACACAATGCCTTTTGCATATGAAAAAACTGAGGCCATCACCTTCCTTGCAGATGGAACGACTTGGCCTTCTTTGGAGTACAAGAGCAGAGACGTTTTCACTACGTGGATTGTCTCTGTCTCTGGCTTAAAGTGACGAACGAAACCCTTATCCTAGGTTAGGAAACGTTCGAGGAAACCAGCTGGAACGCTTCAAATAATGCCAGATTTTCCAGTGATGAGATCAGATTGATGCGCTTTTGATCAGGTGTGAGAAGACGTGACACTCACCGAGCAGAAACCTTCGTTTTTCAACTCTCCAACAGGATATGCTAATAGCATTAGCTATTTACTTTATAGTCAATCGCCTGTCATTCATGAGCATATGAATACAATCAATGTTTTCCTCTATGGTGGAAGCTGCAGGAAGTCCAGACTTTGGGTCATCTTCAAGACTCACCTGCCCCCACCTAAGTTCAGCTGCTCGCTTTCGCGTGGTTGATAAAATTGGAACGCCATCCCCTAATATAGCAGCCCAATCAACATGAATGCCATTGCTTCAGTTAATGATAGGTATACCAGTTTATGATAGGTGTATCACCACTCCCTCTATCGAAAGTGAAAGTAAAGCTCGCAGCTATGAAATCAGGATTAGAAATATTATTCCTTTAACATGGTACAAAAACGATTTCGTAACTAATTTCTCCTTCCGCAGATATTGCACTCTACAATAACATATACGTACTCAATGGAGTGCCACCCACATAATCTGGGATGAACCTTCAATTCCTGGTGCATCATAACAATTCAAATGCTTATGAACTTCACCCTAGCCAGCACACTTACTGCTCTACCGGTCATCCGTTTCTCTATCCAAGCCATTGAGGATAAAATCTATTTACTTTTCTTGTGTTCTCTGAATACCCAAACTACCCAATTAACTGTACTAACGTTACTTTTGCGGGTTATGTGCAATATCTTCTAGTTATTACCAAAGTCTTACCTATTCGAACAAAATGTCCAACTAATGGTAAATGCTCGTTATGTTTGACATTTCATTACTATCAGACGAGATGTTGTATACTAGGCACTCCGTGCAGTACATAATGAGAACAACAGAATAATTTTGAACTGATTTCTAAAATCTAACAAAGAACTTCTGGTTGCCTCAGTTCTTTATATTTGTAAAGTATAACTATTCATGTTACCAATTTATAGAGCTGTCGGTTGATTTAAAGCAGTGTCAGTGAAGGAAATTGAACTGTTGACCTTTCATCTTGTTAATCGATGTTCTATATTTTTGTATTTGAAAACATTACTTTACAATAAATATGCAGAACAAAGCTTTAAGTTTGTTACCACTAACATCCAAGTTGCTGATTATTAAATTTTTATAGATACGAATCTTGGATCGTGACTTGAACTAACAGGGTTCTTTCGTAACATGAGTCCATGCTAGGAATATCGCTGAAGGAGCATATCCAAGCGAAGTAATTCTATATAGGAGTGGAGTAAATAATGAAATCGCGGAATTCCAAAAGCACGAGTCCCGTTGGGAAAGACATGCTGCATGGCTTACAGGCAACAGATGGACGCACGCCGTTGTAAGATGGTATGCAAGAGACGGGAAGAGATCGCTAGGAAGCTTACATAATGAAACGTGGACGCAAATGGAAGAGAAAGGTGCAATCAAGGGAATAATGAAAGTGTACTTTTACTTGTGACATCTGAGAGTTTGGTCGATAGAGCTATAGTCTTCAAAATCAACGCCAACTCTTAACGTTCTGTACAAAAGACACAGTGAGATCTACATTGCTTCCATCTTTATGAGTTCAGTTAAACAAACACCGGGTCAAGTCTTGGAAATATGAACGATCTATCTTGCAGTTATGTCGTGACACTTTCGTGTTATTGTTGACATTTTTGATCACATTGATTTATCAATTCTTTATGGAAGCAATAAGGGAGCCTCTGTGTGATCACACGAAGTTACTGGAAATCATTCTCAAATTAATTCTCAAATTAAACCCTGGAGTTTTTCTGGGGTTTTTTTTTTGTCTTTTTTGTTTTTTAGTGAAGAATTGCATATTAGACAAAGTAGTCTTAGGTAAACTATACGTGAATAATTTATATGATGACAGATAGAATCCCTTTGATGATGAGTAAATTTAATTCGGATTGCTTCGTATTTCCGAAAATGTGTGGCCATATTGTCTTTGTTAGAAATCAATATACAATACGGTCATTTGAGTTTTCTTTCAACAACAAATGAAAAACCACCAGTAGTGTTGGTCTGTTGTCAGTGTTGTTATTATTGAGGTATCAACTGAAAAGCTCGCCTGTAAGCCATTATCCTACATGGTGTTAAACATCGAAAACGCGCCAGCTGACAACACTTTATCACTAGTAAAGAAAAACCAAATCAATGACGTGTGCTTAAACCTAAACACCAGCTATTTTCATTTAAAAATATAAACCGTCCTAGTTAACATTGTAATTTTTTTTTATCATATGTGATATATGTTATTGTTGCTGTTCTTATATTTTGTGTCATTACTGTTTTTTATAGGTTTTATATTTTTAATGCTACAATTTCACACTGAAGGTTGTGATTAACATTTACAATTACTGCCAAAGAAAATAGGACACGTACTTAAGTACGGTTTTGATATTTTTAATTTGTTTTGTTACCAGTTAAAGTTATAAAGATCTCAGATTATCGTAGTTATTATTATTTTTTTTTTTCATACGACTTCTTATTTTGTTAATAGGTTGACTTACAAATTAAATAAAGAAATGTCGTTAAATGTAAAGCTATCAAAGTGTATTTGTGTCTGTATGTTTGCGTATTTACAAGAGTGTACGTGTATGTGTACTCACGCACACAAATTCACACATACACACATATATGCACGCAAACACACACATACGGTGTATGTGTGCTTCTGTATATGGGACTGTGTGTGTATGCGTGTATGCTTATGTAGTTTAAACCATCATTATTGGCTAAAGGAGATTTCACATTTTTATGACATGTGCACACGCTTAAGTTTTCGTTTCAGATACTTTGATGCTATATGATTGTTAACGATATTGCTATTTTTAGGTAACCTATTGCTATCCTTTGGGATTAATAAAAGCTACTAAAATTACAAAGATAAAGTGAATACGACAGTGAGTAAAAGAAAGAAAAAAAGATTATAGATATATTGGAAGAGAGGAGTGAAAAGTTGGGGAGTAGATTCAGAAAACTGAGAGATAGAAATAAAAGATTAACTTGAAGTAAATAAATAAATCATAAAACTTTAGAAACAATTTGAAGAAAGAGATTTAGGATCATTTATTAAAACAAAATCCGTCCAGATGATTATATCCTGTTGTGAGTTCGCTAAATTCCGCTACAACAAACAGATGTGACCATCCTAACACGATTTCAACCGGATTTCTGATGCAAATACTATATAACATTGCCTTCCCCTCTCTATAACACGGTTTCTTATCTACACCTCTATACGTATACTATTTGGCACACACATATATACACAAAATGTGTATGTGTATATGTATATAAGTACATATACACACAAACGCAACCAAATATCATATGAATTCAGTTTAATTCTCCCACACATGCATGTTCATGAAACCTGTTATTTGTTCGCTATGTTTTATCTTGTATTTAATATGTTTGTTGAGAAAGAGTCCAAACATAAGAAGCGGTATCGATTCCACATTCAAGCTTAGGAGCTTTCCCGCCACAAAAGAGCTTTGCCAAGTCCAGAAAAACCACTATATTTGTTGTGTAGATAAATTCAAAGCGAACAGACTTCTTTTGCTGACTTCGTGCCAAAGCATCTTCTTATTTTAAGATATGAAAATGTATAATCTTTATCTATATGACATAACGAATGTTATGTCATATACTGCCAGAAGCTGCAGTTTTCATCCACAAAAAAAAAACTATAAATGTATTGTATTAAAAACCACAATATACTTCAGAGCTAGGTGAGACGACAGTACCCCGGAAGTGACCGCGAAAGCAGTAGATGTGCACTTTGCCAGTATTACAGCATGTCAATTTCACGTATTCGTGTCGCTCCCGAAACGAGGTCGAATCCGCTAGTCTGAAGTATATAGAGATATATATATAAACAATAGATTAGTTTACAATGACACTGGTTAGGCTGAATAAACATTCGATTTATGCAGCAGAAGCAGCTCTAGAGTAAAATATTTATCTCTGTGACATACTTAAAGTATGTGTATCGTTGAAAAGCTAGAAGGAATCTCTTTAAAGCTGTATTCAGATCTAAGCGAAATGAAATCGCCTTGCAAATACGACAAATACGCATTGCACCGATTTTTCGGCATGTCAGTGTCACGTACTCGTATCGCTTCCGAATTGAGACTGAAGCGGCCATTATATAGTGACAGTGTATGTCCATCTCAATTGAAGACCGCAGTTCCTCAGCTGGGTATCTGAAATATTCTTTTCTACTCTAGGTACAAGGCTCGAACTTTTGGGGGGAGGGGGGGCAATCGATTAGATCGACCCCAGCACGCAACTGGTACTTAATTTATCAACCCCGACTGCTAATTTTGCCAGACTGCTAATTTACGAGAGCGTAAAAATACCAACACTGGTTGTCAAAGAAAAGTGGGGATAAGTACAAACACAAAGACGTACTGGACCGGGCTGTGTTGTGTTCTTGAGCAAGACACTTTATTTCACGTTGCTCCAGTTCACTCAGCTGTAAAAAATTAGTTGCAACGTCACTGGTACCAAGCTGCATCAGCCTTTACCTTTCCCTTCGGTGACCTGGAACAGGGAGGCTGGTATGCATGGGAGACTGATGGTCTTCCATAAATAACCTTGCCCAGACTTATACCATACATACATACATACATACATACATACATACATACATATACTCGACTGGTTTCCATAGTTTCCGCCAACCAAATTAACCCACAGGAGATTAGTCAGCCTGGAGCTCTATTAGATGACACTTACCCAAGGTGCGGCGCAGTTTTACTGAAACTGAAATCACAAGGTTACACAAGGATCTTCTTAACTACACAGTCATACCTCCGCCTATTTATTTATATTTTTAAATATAAATAAACTGTCAGGGGCACGGCTATGTTATTTTAAAATATTTTTTGCCCATTTTTCTATGAAGCTCAACCTCAACTCTCTTTCGATTTTCTTTGATACAACAATTCTGATTGAATCAATAATTCTCTATCAAATAAAGATTCCCAGCCTTTCATTAAGTAAACGTCTAAAGTATAGCAAAGTGATATGATTCCTTTTAGGTGTTAATATATTCAAGCAAAGCCGGTTGCTATGCTTCAGTATTATATGTCTAATTACTTTCTAAACGGTATTTACATTATTACACCCCTCCCTCTAGAATTACTAGTCTTCACACTCACTTGTAAAGGGGAACCATTCCAATGTCTTGCATGTATAAAATTATTGTGACGTCACTGGCACAAAGCCGTATCGGTTATGTGTTTCCCCCGGACAACATTAGTGGCGTGGAGAGGAGAGACTGGTGCGCATGAGTGACTTCTGATCTTCCACAAAGAACTTTACCTGGACTTGTGTCTCGGAGGAGAACTTTCAAGGTGCGATCTCATGGTCATTCGTGACCGAAGGACGGGGGTCTTCATACATACATACATACATACATACATACATACATACATACATACATATGTGCGCACTCACATACGCACACGCACATACGCACACACACACACACACACACACATACATATCATGGTGTAAGAAGAAGTTGGAGACAGACAGGCACTTTGACCAATTTTGTGTAAGCCTGAAGGCAAAATGAGGCAATAAACTGTTATGGTAGTAGAATTCATGATCTTACCGCTAGTCAGACGGTGGAGAAATTATAGAATTCCTTCTATTTTTAAGGCGAAATCAATCGATTTAATTGAAAATACAATAGAGAGGCGTTTATCTAGTTGGATGTGTCGGAATATTTAGATTAAGTTTTAATTTTGAAGCGAAATTTGAAGCATTGTGACACGCACATGGAAAATTATTAGAAATTAAACATTTACATTGAAGATTCTCTTAATCTTAGTTATAACGTTTTGCTTAATATCAGCCATCAGCCGCGTGCCTTCAGTGTGTTCAGTGGTCGGTTTGCCAAGCTCTCTAGTTCCCTCTGTGTTGTGCTGTATGCGTGCAACCAGACCAGCCAGACTCTTGTTTCCGATGTCATGACATTCTTTGATGTCATCACTCCACAAACGTCTTCAATCATCTTCAGAAGGTCTCTTTCTCTCTTCCTCTCCACACCTTCTGCCGTGATCCTGCTGGTCTATGATTAGTGGCGGTGCCTCTTATATCCAAAATGTGATAGTGTTTTGGACTTGATTTTCGACATTAGGTGTCTTTGGATTATCAGCTTTGCTAATACAACAGCTTACTTTACCCAATCTATAACAGATCCACATCTCAAAGTCATTTATCTTCTTTTTCATTACACTGTACATTGTCCAAGTTTCTGCTCCAAAGATGATGATTGGTATAACAGTTTACTAACCTTAGTTTCAGGTGAAGTGTTATGTCCTTTGAGGTGACATTTTTTTATATACTCTTATGAATATAGATTTGGCTCTATTTATTCTTTGTATAAATAAATTCCTAAAACAGGATATTTTAAAACTAAATATTTAGAACTCCAAATAAAACATCCTGAAACATTTGAATTGTAGGAGTTACTTTTCAGTTTACAGCTAGAGAGAAAATGTACTCTACACATCAATATTTGCGCTCTGGAACAACTCATTTATGACAGGTTTGAATTAAGAACAAAATGCTTATAGTGACAGATTTTCTAGAAATAATTTATATAAAGACACACAGGGACATGCATGTTTCAGTGATAAAATTCTCACCATTTTTTCTCGCATTATTATCATATCATTAGTTTGAGTGTATTTGTATATGTGTGAGTGTGTTTGTATATGTATGAGAGTGAATGTGTGTGTATGTATGCTTGTGTGAGTGTGTATGTGCGTGTGTGTGTCTGGGTGTATATGACATGCTACCATTATTCATAATATAGACTTATGCTTATAGCAATGTGAAACAGACCCTAAAATATACGAGATTTCTTTCATTCCATAAATCTTTTCTCTTTTACACCATCCCCTAATACTTGAAATATTTCATTATTTCACATCTTATATCATTCATATGTTACAGCACTTATTTTTCAGTTCTCTTTTTTTATTGCTCTTTTTTGTAAGACCATTTTCTTCCCTTTCTCAATGAGCTCTTCCCAAAGGACATCACAATGCTAGCAAACAAGGCTGCGTCTTAACATATATTTACCAAAAGCGGAAATACAAAAATATATATTGCAACCCGAATCTCTAAAACTTAAATGCACATCTATTTTTAATTCAAACAACGGACATAATAAAAATGTCATAAAATTATTTCGCACTTTAAAATAATTCAGGGGATGAAACTTCGTCATAATTCTAGATTTTAATGAAGAATCTGCTCGAAATATTTATCTAGTACGATTTTTCATTGAATAATAATTAGCATAATTAGCACAATTAGAATAACTGATTGTGTTGACGAGATCATCTTTAAATTGCTGTTAACGTCCTGAGATAACATCTCGTGTTAACAACACGGGCTCATTAATCACAATGTAGGATGACAAAATAATCGTCTACAACTTTGGATGATATTATCATTTCACGTGATTTCACTGTTGTCTGCCGGTCATCATCAGCATCTCAGCCTTGCACCGAATGCCAGAATGAAAATCAATCGAACCGATATAATGCAATAATGACTAAACAGCTAGTGATGTCGCAAAATCCGACGGGTTACAAATGAATTAGGTGTTATCCACAGAAGTAGTATTTGCAACGAATAATAATTATCATATCCAACATAACTGCTCGTTTATTGAAATTACTGATTATTGCTTGTATCATGAATATATATCATTAGTGTGAAAGTGGTGAGCTGAAAGAATCGTTAGCACGCCGGGTAAAATGCTTAGCCGCATTTCGTCCGTCTTTATGCTCTGAGTTCAAACTTTGCCGTGGTTGACTTTGTCATTCATCCTTTCGGGACCGATAAGATAAATGCCAGGTGAGCATTATGCTCGATATAATCGACTTTCTTCCTCCCCTGATATTGCTGACCTGGTACCAAAACGTGAAAGCAATATGTATCATGTGTTTCTAAATTAGATAATGGTCTCTGCCGTTGAAATTATTAATGAAAATATTGACAGGAAAATAAACTTTTATTAATAGTAGAGGGTTCGGATTGCATTTCGTAAATTTTATAATTACCTGAATATTCAGAGAGACTACAATCGAGTGTTAGTTATTGATTGAGCTGGGAATGTGGAAAGTTTAGCCGACGAATTGGTTAAATAGAAATTTCCTGTTGGCTTTCTCAATTTACAGCGACTATCTAGGTTTTGCTATTTTATATCCTGATCAAATGCATGGATGTATGAGTGAGTTCAAGTATTATGTCACTCGTAGTGAATAGTTCTTGCATCTACTTTACTAATAAATAACCGCTTTTGAACTTTGTTTCTTTTTCATTATTTAACATTTTAGTAATGTTCTGAATGGTTCATTGAGGCTTTTAGTTGAATTCATTCTGTTACAAACATTTTAACAATAAATTTTGATGAGAGAATAGCAACATTTTCTTTTTGTAAGAGCATACTTTGGTAAAATATTTCTTTTCAGTTAGCTACACTGCGTCATGTGCTGAGATAATTTTATGCAACTAAAGTTTGTTCAAATCTGATAGAACACAAGTTTCGGTTGCATTTCCTTCAGTCTTTTATTTATTTGTTATTTCCATGCGATTATTTGATCTCTGAATAGTTTAATTTTGTTTCATATACATCAATACATCATGTTGCAGCACTGAAGATATCTCGCCATCCAAAAGAATATGCATCATACATCAAATAAGTATTGCGTGTCAATTTGATCGACTAAACTTTTCCAGGCACTGCCAGGTAGTGGCTGCAATATTATGTGTGAAACATCTAAAGAATAAAGAGGATGAGTATCTCATAAAATTGTTTGCTAAAATGGTAATTTCACTACACAGTACGCTTATCGTTTTGATTAAGACAAAGGAGACATACATTTGGCAATGATAATTTGGTGTATTTACTATGAAATTATGTTTAATTTTCAACAGAGGGTTATATTATTTAGATAATTTTTTAAAAAACTAATTGCAATTAAATCTGAAATAATTTGAAGTTATTCTCAGATTGTTATAATTCTAGAATTGCATCTCAGTATACATATATAGTTAGTGTACAACTACAACATTTCAAGGTAATGCTTAAGTTGTTCTTTAGTTTAGTTGTTTACGTATGTAAATTACAGTAATTTTAATATTTAGATAATGGTGTAGAAATATTTATATTCTTTAGCATATTTCCGTTATATATTATTTTACTTTCATACAAACGTCAATGTCATACGTCAGAATATCGAAATGCCAACTGCGTTTTATTCGTAAGTATGTACATTTACATGTTTGTATGATAGTTTTATTTTGTGTGATTGTAGTTATTTTGAATCGGGAATTACATGGCACAAACCATTTTCAACTGAATGTATGTTGAATCATGCATTCTTACTAGATGCTACAAATACTATTTTGTATAGTCTTACACACGTACATGTTATATATATATATATATATATATATATATATATATAT
>NC_068982.1:42863691-42876452 GCF_001194135.2 Octopus bimaculoides | reverse complement strand
GGTCATATTGCCAGTTTAGCCAATAAAAACACACGCACTGTATATTTGGTGTTAATTTGCTTCAGCTTTATATTACCTTAATCTTAATCTTATTTCGGTCAGAGTTCTTTCGTCACACTTCTGTGACCTCATCAGTGGTCCTTTGTTTCCTTCCTTCTTATGTGTGTCTCACCTTGCTAACTATCAGCCATTTTGTATTTATATATATATATATATATATATATATTTATATATATATATATTGTCTGCATTTACGTTAGCATGTACGTTCGTATATATGAATGTATGTATTCACCCTCCACGTATGTTATATTTCCTATTAAATCATTTTTAACAGTATAAAATCAGTGCTTAAACTAATGATTCAGTAATAGCAGTTACAGGGAACTGACACTCAAGCTATAATTTATTGGAAAGTCAATTTTAATAAAATAATTCATCAATAAAACTTTAGCAAGAAACGGAACAAAGCTTCATAAAAATATTAGAAATATATAATATAGATATTACATATAGCAGAGTAACGTTTCACAATTTTCATCAACAGAAGCTACTTTGGAGACGAGTCACTGTAAGTGCTTTTAATGGAGGTGCAAAACAGTGAAAGAGAGGTGTGATTAGCTTTGGTGTAACATTAGATTATACTGTTTTGAATATTGTTTCAGTTGCTTTATAATGAAAATGTCACATTGATTAATAGTTGATACGAAGGAATGTCGTGCATTTTGACACACGACAACAATATGCTAGTGGCTTGTATCCAGAGAAGCCTAAAGGTGAAGAGTTCCTTAGAGACTACGACCACCATTGTAGATTATTTCTAGTAAAAGCACCTCACATAGCATTTCAAGTAGCGCAGCTGATTTTCGATAACCCGCCATAAATAGACTTCTGTTAGCAGGTGAATATAATAAAGTTAATTAAACTCCAGTATGTGTCACTGTTAATAAACACATCGTTATTATTCAAGCCATACAAAATGGAATAGTGGTATAAAGAAGTCGTGGGTGGGATTAATAACTTTTATTTCATTTACGGGAAATTATCTCGTAGATTTAGATGTAAAAGAACTCAGAGCAAAATTTAAAAACAGAGATACATGCACGCATACATACGCATACATACGCATACATACGCATACATACGCATAAACGCGCGCGCGTATGTGATGCATGTTAGCTAGGCTAGCGCATTGCAGATTACATCGAAGAAAAGATATTCTTTGCGTTTACCAAATTAGTGTTATATAAAATGCTTAGTATAATTTAACAGTTTTATCTCACCACCTGTCAAGAGTTATAGATAAATTTGTAGGTCCTATTTTATACTGAAGATTACGAAATTAGTTAGAAGTCAACTACGACAGGTAGTGAGGTTGCATGTTTTTACCAAGAAACCTTTTATAAAGCGCTATTGAGGCCGAGGCAGAATAGAAGTTCTGTTTGATAGAATTAGTAGCACCATATCCCGACTTATATCAGTTACGTTGCTCGAGTCCAGTGGCTGGGCCTGTTCTTGTTGCTGTCATTCGTAATCACATATATAAATCGTATGTCAAAAATAGTTTGTTACTAAACGCCCTTTCCCCCACGTACATGACATGTGTCTTGTGTGTGTATATATATATATATATGACGTTGACCACTAACGTGGACAATTAATCGATATTAATTAATATATGATTTTTTACCCTATTTTTTAATAATTATATATATATATATATATATATATATATATATATATGAGCGACACTCATGTAAAGCAAACAAGAGTGTGTCTTCATGTAATGTTATAAAGTCACATCGGCAGAGACCTAGCAAACGCACCTTGCACAAGCTACATTAAAAGAATGCTTACGCGTTAATTGCATCACAGATTAAGTTCTCTACTATATCGTAATTGTACGGTCTTTACCTTCCTGCATAGTGTCTTGCATAAGCATCAGCTGATCGGAATGAACCATTGAATGTTAAGTGCCTCAATCACAAATTGGTTACGGTATATGAAACCCTGGACTTCGTTTTAACTTAATGCATTTTACATCCTGCGAATTAAAATCACTTGAGATCTTAACCCACGCACAGACACACACAAACCCCCACACACAAACACACATACACACATTGACACGTGTGTACGTGTGTATGCACAATGTATGTGTATGTTTGTACCGGCTAGTGCCAATCCAGTCCTCAGAGGTGGGTCGATGTAATGTGCCGTGATATCTGTTCGATGGTTAGGGTGGATATCTATTTATCGGAACCATCTAATTCGTACGTTTGGTTCAGCAAGGCCGCCCTCTTTTGTGCGTACTAGTGTTCAAGTCGCTACTATGTCACAGCTTCCTATTTGAACTAGTACACGGCTGATCTGTGTGAGCAGATTCGTAATAGTTTCGGATACCAAACACATCAACATTATCAGCAGAACTGTGAAGGAATACGAAACGGTAATGGAAGCAAAAATTAACCGGGAAAAGTCGGTAGATCTCTAGCTCGGCAACTTGAGAGGCTGATCCATGCCGCTTGACAGTGTCGTGAAATGCTGGAGAGAAGAATTGGTTATGTTGCTTAGCGTCTGGTTTGGTTCAGACATCCAGATGGTCAAGATATAGGGGTGGTAACGAGGAAGATGGCCAATCTTACTCAGAAATAATCCGTAAAGAAACTGTCTTTGAAAGGGAGGGCAGAGGTGGCTAACGCTTATATTACATTGTTAATTTTCTACCTTCTGAACTGTGGTGCCTTGTTCCGTTTTATGGCTGACGAGACTTTCTGTAGGATCGACGAGTTCCACGGGTCAGACGGTTTATTTACTGCCAACTTCCCCTGCGTAATAATGCGCACGCACACACACGCGCATGCACACAGACACACGCACACACACGCGCACGCACACAGACACATGCACACACACGCATATATTTATCTATGTCATAATATATGGATTCAAGTAATCCAGTAGTACTCATTAAGAAAGCTCTTTAATGTATCATTCTACCAAACATAGAATATATAGTACGATAATGAGTGTATAAAGTCTTAAATTACCGAGAAATAGTTTGATGAGATTTTATTTAATAATAGGGAAGTTGTAATATCACGACAAATTGTTTCGTAACTTAAAAACACGTAAACAATTTATATTATTATATTTAATCATAAATAAATTAGTTACATGGTTTTAAGTTACAAAACAATTTGTCATGATAGAATTATATTATTGTTAAATAAAAATTTTATCAGACTACTTCTCTGTCAATTATGGCTTTATGTATATGATGATTTTCATACCACTTCTTTACAGAAGAAGGCCATCTCTTCAATTAATAAATACTGTTATGAGATTTTATATGACCACTAAGTCCTACTCCTGACAAACAAACTCTACTGCAGATCTTACAAATATTTTTAAGCAGATAAGTGTCTGGGATTGTAGTTAAGTCCTGTCTACGAAGTGCTCGTTTCAAGATAGATTGTTGAATTCTTCGAGCTTCAAATGCGTTACATCTATTGTAGATCATTTGTTTCCAAACCGATCGATATTGCGTCATCTGCTCCCAGTCTTCAACTTTCACATTAAGAGCCTTACGGTTGCTTTTGACAGCATCCCTAAAACGTTTCTTTGGCTTATGTCTCAGACGTTTGCCACGCTGCAACTCCCCGTAAAACAACTGCTTTAGCAACCTGTCATCCTGCATCCTAGCAAGGTGCCCAACCCAACGCATCTGATTGCGTATGAGGATCATTTCAATACTGGATGTGTTAGCTTGCTGAAGAACAACGATTTCTGGTGTTAATGACTTCCATTTGGTGTACAATATCCCCCTTAGACAAATCTGATGGAATCTTTCTAAAGCTTTGATGTGGCGCCGATATGCCGTCCAGGTATCAGAAGAGTACAGGAGGACCGTTAAAATGCAAGATTCGTAGATACTAAGCTTGGTTTTGAAGGTAACACCTCTATCAGACCACACACGATTTTCAAGCCTTACAAATGCTTTGCTGGCTTTTTTCAATTCTCAGGTTTATTTCAGAATCAAGGGATCCATCTCTAGAGAGAACGCTGCCAAGATAAACGAGTAAACCACATCTAATCTTGTGCTATGGACAAAGATGTTAAGTTCCACATAGGGTTGGCCTGGTGGCTGAGAGAACATGATCTTTGTTTTGTTTAGACTGATGGTAAGTCCAAAAGCAATACAAGCTCTAGAGAAGTGATATAATATAGCTTGTATGTCCTCCTCGGTGTGAGCAACGAGAACTGCATCATCAGCATAAAGGAGTTCTCGAACAAGGGCCTGGAATGTCTGCGACTTTGCATTAAAGCGTTAAACATCAATGACCTTAGCTGTGGTTCTAAAGCGAATATAGACGCCAATATCATAGTCTTGGAAAGCGTGCAAGATAGGTTACAGCAAAATATTTGGAAAAAAGTGTTGGAGCAGCAATATCACTATGTTTAACTCTGTTATCGATGGAAATTGGTTCCGATAGTGACCCATTGAAGTTAAGACGAGCTTTCATATCACTATGAAGTGGCTTAAACAAGTTGACAAATTAAGGTGGACATCCAAGTTTACCAAGAATGGTGCAGAGAACGGTTCTATTAACAGTGTCAAAGGCTTTTGTTAAATCGAGAAATACCTGGTAAAGAGCTATGCGATGTTCGGTGCATTTCTCCTGGTGTTGACGAGCAGAAAAAGTCATGTCCATTGTGCCATGACTTGATCTAAAACCACACTGACTCTCCGGGATAACACAGTGGCATATCCATATTGTTAGCTGATTAAGTAAAAGTTTTGCAAAAACCTTACCGACTGATTCAAGCAGGCTTATACGTGTGTAATTGCTACACTCGGATTTGGATATTTTTCCTTTCAACAATGAAATTGGTCATTCCGAATACAAAGTTTATACACAGTGTTATTGAATCAAGGGTTCTATTTATAAATGTTCTATAATGTACACAGCCTTGGTCCTTTTTATCTCATTACGAAAAGTAAATCCTCATATTTATATATATATATATATATATATATATATATACATGTATAAACATATGTATATGTTTGTATGTATATATATGAGATATATATATATATGTGTGTGTGTGTGTGTGTGTGTGTGTGTGCGTGTGTGTGTGTGTGTGTGAGTGATATTTTATAATGTCTCTCAGTGCGTTATCACTCAACCAATTAAAATCAAGATAATGTACTTTCTAAAAAACCAATGCTTAACAAGTAGAGTTTTCTGGCAGGATTTTTCCCTAAATTTTTCGTAGAAGTTGATTAAAATTTGAAAACAGTAAACTAAAATTTTCAACTCTGATCACATAACAAGGATATCCTTATTTTAATCTCTGTTGATATCATCACTGAAAAATGTTACGTATACGTTAACCCAATTCTTATTTCCTCTCCAGGAAGCTTTTGCTTAGAATTTATATAGGGGAATTACGGGAGTGAACAGAATATTATGCATATAGAATGTCAAAGTAACTTTGCAATAATTCCTATAGCTGCTATTTAATCATATAACCAATATGATATTGCCACATATTCAGTTCTCTCTTATATATTCTTTTACTTTTTTATTCTTTTACTTGGTTCAGTCATTTGACTGCAGCCATGCTGGAGCACCGCCTTTAACCGAACAAATCGGACCCAGGACTTATTATTTGTAAGCCTTGTACTTATTCTATCGGTGTCTTTTGCCTAACCACTATGTTACGGGGATGTAAGCACGCCAACATCGGTTGTCAAGCGATGGTAGGGATGGATCAAACACATTCATATATATACATATACAAACATATACACGAAAACACATTAATATATATATATTCTGTTTCCCAAGGCTTTGGTCGTCCCGTAGGTATAGTAGAAGACACTTTCCCAAGATGCTACGTAGTGGAACTGAACCCGGAATCATGTAGTTAGGAAGCAAGCTTCTTACCATACGCCCACGCCTGTTCTCTCACTCTTACTTCCTGTTTCTGTTGTGCCTGTAATTCAAAGGGTCAACCTTGTCACACTGTGTCACGCTGAATATCCCCGAGAACTACGTTAAGGGTACACGTGTCTGTGGAGTGCTCAGCCACTTGCACGTTAATTTCACGAGTAGGCTGTTCCGTTGATCGGATCAACAGGAACCCACGACGTCGTAAGCGACGGAGTGCCAACACACACACACACACACACACACACACACACACACACACACACACACACATATATATAGTTCAAATGTACTAAAAACAAAAGACAAAGACAGGTGAGGGAACAACTATAAGGTGTATTAATTTGACGCTAGGGAAGAATGAAAAAGTCTTTGGCCTTTCGAGTCCACGGTCTTCGAGTCAAAGGGTTGAAAGGAAAAGAATGGTGAGAGGAAGAAAAACCGGAGAGAGAAAACAATGTGTTGGGGTTAACGGTTTAACATGATACATGCATATACATACATATAAGCATATACGCATGCATACATACATGTATACATATACAAAATACTAACATCCTTTTACATATAAACACACATATAAGTACATACATACACACGCACACACACATACACACACGCACTCACACACATATATCGATAATATAAAAATAAGAATTACACCGCAGTAGCATTAGCATTACTGTTAATCCGATAATTATATAATGCCTTTAAGACTAAGATGAGTTTCAATTGCACCGATTAGTAAACGTTGAAATTCTAACTCTACGATGTAGTCTCTTCAGGGTCTTAACATTCTATGTATATTAGCGTATTCGGAAAGGAGTTGCTTTTTATCAGCATGATGAAATATGGATCAACCAATCACCTCAGAGCCAATGTGGAATGGGTGGGAAGTGTCTAGAAATAGCGTGTCGTCTCTCCTATCCGGCGATGTGTCATTCATAGTTATTAATCTCATGGAGGATAAGAACTTTATGAAACGACATATTCGCCATTGCTAACTGTATGAGTTTCAAAAGAAAAGTACCACTACGGAAGCAACGAAAAACATTTGTGAAGTGTATTCGGATGCAATGAAAGCTCGTACATGTCAGCTGTGATTTAAAAGTTTCAAAGACGGCAATTGCAACATATCCGACAAGCCTCTCTCTGGAAGATGACCCACTCTGAATGATAACGTTTTGAAAGAGACTATAGTAGTCTTTGACGGATCCACGTCTAATTTGATGAGTGCTGTTCCAATATCTCTAGCAAATTGGAAATCATGCAAACGGGGAGTTTGGGTTCCACATGAGCTTACACTTCAGAACCGAACACAACGTTCCACCATCTGCAGCAGTCTTCTAACAAGGAATAGCAACCTATCATTTCTGTAGCGCATTGTTACAAGTTATTAGAAATGGGCGTTGCATCACAAAACCCATACATACATACATACATACATACATACAAACATACATACATACATACATAAATACATGCATACATACATACATGCATACATACATACATACATACATACATATATATATATATGCATATGTATGCATGTATATATATATGTAGATATATATATATGCATATATACATACGTAAATGTACATACTTACATCTATACATACATATATATATATATATATATATATATATATATATATATATATATATATATATCACCCCCGTATTTAGTAGTCCCTTCCTTAACTTTCTTTGAGGCTCTAATATATCCATATAAAACCTGCAGCAACACTTATTACATCATTGATGAGTTTTTAAATGATTCTTACTTGTAATTAATTACCTTAGATTTAATCAGCTACTAATGGAATTATGATATAACTGTGAAATGTATACCTTTCTGCCTTTTAGTCTAAGCATACATTGCTTTTAAGTGTCGTTTTAGTCTATTACGTGTATACATGCAATCTCCTTCAACTGAATCTACAGCAATGTTGTAACGTGTTGAAGTTTAATGTTCTGAATGATTAATTCAGCTCTTAACCCGGATATATCTTCTATTTTATGCATCTTTTCTTTCGTGGCTATGTGGTAGGAAGCTTGCTTCCCAACAACATGGTTCCGGTTTCAGTCCCACTGCGTGTCAGCTTCGGCAAGTGTCTTCTGCTATAGCCTCGGGCTGACCAAAGTCTTGTGAGAGGATGTAGTTGATGGAAACGGAAAGAAGCCTGCTGTATATATATATATATATATATATACAGGGTGCTCAGGGTATTTCTAGACAGTTATATGCATACACAAAAATGACTCTTAGTTACAGACAATAATGCCTTTTTAATGAAGAAGTTTTTGAGGAAAAGAATAAACATATTGTTTCGTCATTTTATTCACTTAAGTCTCCATCAGCTTCAATAATGGCTTCTATGTGAGATCTGAATCGCCTACATTCTAGGATCAAGTGGTCTATATTCATATTGGACATTACTCTCACTGTGGAGGCTTTAGGGATTCTTTGTGGTTATGATGATGCTCATTAACCTCTTTCTCAACAACGCTCTATACATAGTAGTCCAATGGATTGAGATCTGGGGAGCTAGGAGGCCAAATATCGGGGGTTATGTGGTCATGAAAATTTTCCGCTATCCATTCCTGCGTTGCTGTAGCCTTGTGTGGTGGCGCCGAGTCTTGTTGAAACAAATAAGATCTTCCTTTGCGTACATTATGATACGGCCATGACGACACCCCAGCAGTACCACCACCGCCTTTACCAGTTCCAGCTGCAACATCACATCGTTCCAACATGACACTAACGCTGCCATCCCTACACCACCCGTCTTGGTAAAAAGTCTTATCTACAAGTCCCAGGAACAATGTTAGGAAATATTAGACGAAGCTTAGTCATAAGATTTTGGTGAATTTTGTTATTGTTTTACATTTGTCTTCTTCCACTTGTCATTCTTTCAATCCAGTTTTGTTGTTGTTTTAAAAATAAAGAAAACGCGGGATAAGAATGACTAAATCAGACGACCCTCTCTCAGACTCACTATTTTTGCAGTGTGGTAGACTTAACCTTCCCGTATTTGTTTATCTCTCTTATAGTTCTAAGTTCAAATCCTGTCCAAGTTGATTTTTTTTAATCTTCTAGAGTTGACAGTAAAAAGTACCGGTCTAGTATCAAAATCGATGAAATTTATTATATCGACCCCATCAAATATGTGGCTTTGGGTCTTCCATTTCTTTATTCATCTATACATACAGATACACCCGCGAGCTCAAACACACACACACACCTCCCACACATATTTACCTCTCTCCCTTTCTTTCTCTGTCTGTTTGTCTGTCTGTCTATCTATCCATCTATCTATCTATCTATCTATCTATCTATCTATCTATCTATCTATCTATCTGTCTGTCTGTCTGTCTGTCTGTCTGTCTGTCTGTCTGTCTGTCTGTCTGTTTATCTATCTGCACACGAACATAATGCGTTCCAAGGTATTCCTAAACTCCACATTAAACGAAAACACAATATCCTATCGAAAACTAAAAATATTTTTAAAATCTAAATAGGAGTGGCTGTGTGGTAAGTAGCTTGCTTACCAACCACATGGTTCCGGGTTCAGTCCCACTGCGTGGCACCTTGGGCAAGTGTCTTCTACTATAGCCTCGGGCCGACCAAAGCCTTGTGAGTGGATTTGGTAGACGGAAAGTGAAAGAAGCCCGTCGTATATATGTATATATATATATATGTGTGTGTGTGTGTATGTGTGTGCTTGTTTGTGTGTCTGTGTTTGTCCCCCAAGCATTGCTTGACAACCGATGCTGGTGTGTTTACGTCCCCGTCAATTAGCGGTTCGGAAAAAAGAGACCGATAGAATAAGTACTAGGCTTACAAAGAATAAGTCCTGGGGTCGATTTGCTCGACTAAAGGTGGTGCTCCAGCATGGCCGCAGTCAAATGACTGAAACAAGTAAAGAGAGTATAAACTAGATCATGGCTAGAAGATAATAGTTTACTCAAAGTCGCCGCCCTCAGCTTCCACCACGTCATCAAGATGGCTACGAAACTTGGAACCTCTGCCTTTGAGAAGATTTTCGAGCGCTTTGACTTTAGTCACCATCTTAGCTTCAGTGTTTCAGGCAGAGTGGGTGGGTGTTTTTCTGAGTTGCAGCCCACTCATAATAATCCATGGAATTACAATTAAGGCTGGTAAACTCGTAGAAACTCTCTACAAACACATTTAACTCATTCTCGAGGTATGGTAAGCGACCGAATCTTACTGTTACACATATGTCTTCCAGCCGCAACCCTCTCCAGCCAGGGTCTCCAATCTCAAGCGATTTCACATAACCGCTTTGAGTCTCCAGCAGTTCACGCAACCACTTTGAGTTTAAGGCCCTGTCCAAAAAGTTGGTGCAGCATTACGTCACCCTCACAGGAGAAGCATCTAAAGACAAACAAGTTTGAGGGTACTTGGTTTTCATAATGTCCATATTATTACTTACAAGCGTTTACAGCGTTCACAGAGCATTGAGCCGTGCTCATGATGTCGGCATTTTGATATCCGGCGTAAATCATCTTGGAACAGATAACTTTTTTCCAATATCCACATGGGATCTAGTGCTCCATGTCACGCATTTCTTTCCACTATACTCCAGCCTACTGACTTGTAACGAGTACCGACTTGGTGCTTCTGTAGTTTTTTAACCCTTCAAATTGTCACATCCTGGATGAATATCGATGGTCCAATAAAGTGGTCTATGTGAGAGCGCAAATACGCGGGCATGTAAAACAACAAGTATGGTACATGTTACTAAGACATATTCGCTTACGAGCGACGGTTAGTTATAATTACTTTGCAAACGCAGATTTAGAGGAAGACTATATTCTATAAGTGCATTACAGCATTGTTAGTTTACTATGTTAGTATCATGATTAAGTTTCCATTCTGAGTTCAAATTTTGCCGAGATCGTCTTTGCATATTTCATCGATAAAACAAGTACTAGCGAAGTACTGGGGTTGATATAACTAACTTACTCTGTCCCACAAAATTGCCGGTTTTGTGCCAAAATTTCTTAAATTCAAATGTACATAATTGAAAAAAATGAATAACTTTCCACCTGTTCCTTCCGATCTGCTAGAAATAGCAACTACGTTTCCATTAAAGAATACTGCACCTTCTTGGCAAAGGAAAAGACATTACGTATCCGAGGTACACGATGCCGTAAAAGACGAATTAATCAGGGCAATTTATCTTGGTACGAGTAACTCTTTTCCAATATCCACATGGTTCCCAGTCCTACATGTCAGACAACTTTTTCTTGAGAACTTCAATCGTTCTGCTCCCCAACTCCGTTGATAGCTCACTCATATATCAACCTGTATCTGAAAAAAGGTTTAGTTTTGATCATAATAGGTCTGTTGGTTCAGAGCTAGACCGGGTTAAACAGCAACAGTTTACATTTATTAATGGATCTCCTTTCTCACATAATATAGAAATGTTACTATAAAACCTGCTCTGTTTTATGTATTACACACGACGCTGTCTTTCTGACAAGACAGTCGTTAACAAACTAACTGTACTCCAAAAACAACATCTTTTAGGGCACAGCCATGCTGAGAAGGGTCAGATCACATCATATTTGTAGGATTTCTGAGACTAGATATTTTACTAATATATTTTACTAATATATAAGGAGGGGAGATAATTAGCAAAATTCAAGGATCATTGTTATCTGTTCCTTTAATTGATGCAAATCAGCAGTTATTGTTTGGTCCATCAGCAAATAGCATCAGAAGTGTTCTCCACAAGCCATGGGCTCGTTTCCAATCTGGCAGCGGGATTTCATTGGAGAATCACTTTCACAAATACTCTGTAATAACCATTGTTTCGCCACAAATGAAATGAGCCGTAACCGTAGAGCATCAAGATATTTGCTTATCGGAGACATTGTCCAAATACTTATACATATAATAGGGCAATCCTTCATGACCAAATAATATTAACATTTGGTGAATCAATTAACACAGGACGGGTGTATTCACAACCAGAGTCCATTTGTAATGCAGAGGTAGATTATACTGACTTAATCTCCCTCTCCCTCTATTTCTCCCCCTCTCTTTGTCTTTCTCCCTCTCTATCTCTCTTTCTCTCTTTCTTTCTCTCTTTCTGTCTGTCCGTATCTCTCTCTCTCTCTCTCTCTCTCTCTCTTTCTCTTTCTCTCTTGCCTCTCTGTATATCTCTACGTCTAGTTTTGAACACATATACACACTGGCACACACATACGTACATACATTTCTACATATATACGTAACCGCATACACAAACATACATACACACACACACATGTATATATATACTGTATGTATGTATGTAGGTATGTATATAAGAACATATAACAGTAAAATATATTAGTAAAATATTTATGTGAATTAAATAGAATTTAACCTATTTCTTCAACTAGAGCAACGCTAAATACACTTTGTTTCCGCTGTAAAATATTGGACAACATTTTTCCAAAATAATTTACACATTACATTACGATTCGTAAATTGTTGTCTCGCGGTATACTTGAAAACTAGCGCACTAGCATAGGGAGCTATCGTTAACTATCTCTATCTTTCATTAAATATGCAACCCTCTCTTTTTTGTATGTTTGTGTGTGTGTGTGTGTGTGTGTGTGTGTGTGTCTGTGTGTGTGTGTGTGTGTGTGTGTATGCATGTGTGTGTGCGTGTCTGTGTGTGTGTACGTGCATATGTATAGCGAGACAGACAGACAGGAATAGATAGATAGATAGATAGATAGATAGATAGATAGAGAGAAATACATATGCATATATAT
>NC_068982.1:42858785-42863224 GCF_001194135.2 Octopus bimaculoides | reverse complement strand
ATATATATATATATACATACATATCTGTATGTATGTACACACACACACGCACGCGCACATGCACACACATATACACACGCACACACACACATACATATATATATATATTAGTTCCTTTGAACGTGCGTAATCTAATGTTTAGGGTATTGGTCTCACGATTTTAAGGAAGTAAGTTCAATTCTTGTGCTGGGCTACACGTTTTGTCTTGAACCACACATTTCCTTTCACTATGCTCCCTCCTCCTTACTTGTAACGAGTACCAACTGGGTTTTTCTACAGTCTTTTTTCACCACTTCTAACCGTCACGTTCTGGATGAATATCGATGATCCGAGAAGGTGGTATATGTTAGAGTGCAAATAAGTGGGCATGTAGAACAAGTATGGTACATGTTACGAAGTCATATCCGCTTGCGAGTGACGACTATATATAATTCTATCCGTCATAGAATGTAGCACTAGTTTGAGTCAAATATTTACAATGGAAAGCACGTGCTTGACTGAACCAATGAGTGAATAAATTAGATTATCTTCAAAGTTAGTTTTTACAATAATGCCTATTCTCTTTTAATGTTGTGCATGACGCTAATGTTATATTTCTTTTTATTTCTATTACCGATTATTTACTGCTTGTGTAAATAATAGAATAATAACATATATACTTCAGTATAATAGAATAGTAACATATATACTTCAGTACCAAGTATAATGTTCTTCAATGCATTTTCTTTCCACTGACATGAGAGCATAAGGAACTCGCAAGCTAGGCTTTCGTTAATACATGGAGTAAAGAAAGGATAGGTTTTACCACTTGTAACTTTAATTTCAAATTACTACGGTTGCTATTCTTTTATCGATACAAGTGAGTTAACAAGCACGAGTGTATCGAAAAACAGAAGAATGATAGTAAAATATACTAAAATATTCAGTCTGCCGCTTTTTGTTTTGCACCAGATGCTCCATTTATTTGAGAGAAACGAAGCATTAATATCTCCCGGTGATTATAAATGAATCGTATACAAATTAAAAACATATCTTAGAACGGATACTATTGTTTCATTTAAGACATACAGCTTGGATTTGTTTTGAAATATCAGTCTTCAATGGTATCTGTGTTTATATATTAAAGTGACAATATATGAAAACTGACATTTTAAAGAAATTAAGTTAATGACGAAAATATCTGACTGCTCGGCATGCTCATTAGAAGTGTAAAACCGTTTAATAGACTGTAGATATAATTTGTTTTTATTTGTACACTAAAGCCTTAAAAATAGGACTTTCATTTCATTTTTTAAATATTTTCAACTTCATAAAATTTCAGATATGTTTATTGTCAAAGTTGATCCTATTTTCTGCGAAATTAACCTATTCTTAACAAATTCTTGAAAACATGCGAAGACAAAATAAAAACGTCAGAACAATCTCAGCATATTGTCCATTCATTTGTTTCCACAATCATTTCATATTTTGGAATGAAGGATAGCCATTTTGGTCGGTTGTTTATGTACTACTCTTATCTCACCGTTGGAACCCTTAAGTGGTCCCCTAGCCTTAAAGAAATAGCAACCAAAACTCCTTAGATCCTTTCCTAGAATATCTGAAAAAATACCCTGGATATTGTAGTTCGATATAAATTAGATGGGATGATCAGGGCTAGAATGCTTTGACCCTATGTCTGTACGATAAGAACAAAAGTAACAATATATGAAATACTACACTGAACACAGAGCTAAAATTATTCATTTCAAAATTTACATTATCAAATATCTATAAGCAGTAAAATGAAGTTGTAAAGAACTGTAGATTGAGTTTTCACACGTTCCTTTACACGAGAGAAAGGAAAGCCATTCATTGGGAGATTTTTGTCTCTTAGAAAAGATTCTCTATAGATTTTGTGTGTAAACATACAGCAAGCCGATATCAGTGGAATACGAGACATGCGGATGATTTCGCCTCCTCAATAGTAGATAAAAGTTCCAGCCTATTTGGACCTAGGCTGGAACTTTTGTTCCCACATGTAGATAACAACAAGCAATACATTTGCTGCTATGTGCCGAGGTTTTTAAGTTAGAATTAACTTCGTAAAAGCACACGGAACAGCGAAGATCAAAATAAAGATGTGTATATAATTTTTAACAAGGTGTTAGCTGAAGATTTCGTTATGAAGGAAAATAAATTCATTTTTATAGACGTATACTATGTTAAAATAAAGCTTGCTACAAGTAGCAGGTGTGGCCCATAACTAAAAATGTTGGCTTGGCTTGCAGTTGTAAACAGTGGTTAACATGTGTTTTCGCCAGTCTTGGGTGAAGCTAAACAATCTACGACTCGACAGATTCTTTAAATGGTTTCTCTATGATATAGAAAGTCATATATTTTTCCATATAGGCTTGGAGACGTTTGTGGTTTTATAAAGTGATCCAATTGGTAGCAATGAAATTAGTCATATCACACCCATATTTACCGCAATAAGAATTTGGTCAGTGATGACTGTCCTGATTTACATTTCAAGATGTTTAATCTATGAATCAGATTAAAGTTTGTTGTCCTTATAAATTACTTGAAAATTTACAGAGTGTGATAACGTATATTTGCATAATTAAATAGGTTATAAAATACAACACGCTTCGAATATGTACAAATCCGAAAATACATATATCTACACATATAAGTGAGCGATTTTCTCGTTACACAAAAACGTACTTGTCACATACAGAATCAAGTATCATAGATACAAAAACATAATCACATAAACGCATGTATATAAACATGATGGATAAATAAATAGATAGATAGATAGATAGATAGATAGATAGATAGATGCATATATATATACACATATATATATATATATATATATATATACATACATACATAACATGCATTAATACATGCATACAAACATACACACATATCCAATATATAAATACACATTTGTAAATATGTGTGTGTGTGTGTGTGTGTGTGTGTGTGTGTGTGTGTGTGTGTGTGTTACTATATAGAAATGAGTCTGAACATATTTTCCTTAACTGAATTATTACAAATTAGGAACCAATGTAATGCTATTGAAAAAATTCCTCCAATTCTCCGCTCAACTCGAGCTACGTCATTTGCATCTGGTGACAAGATGTTCTATACTACCGTTGCATAGAGACAAACTCCCCCAGGCTGAGATAATAACTGCTATGTAGTGATTTATCGTGTCATTATTTATTCATTAAATCGCTATATATACAGTACCTATGTGTGTGTGTGTATGTGTTTGTAGACGGATACATATATATCTATAAACACGTACGTATATAAATGTGTGTGGGTGTATATATATATATATATATATATATATATATATATATGTGTGTGTGTGTGTGTGTGTGTGTGTGTGTGTGTGTGTGTGTGTGTGTGTGTGCGTGCATTATTTAGGCGTATACCTACGCACGTACCTATGTACATACATACCTACATACATACATACATACATACATACATACATACATACATACATTCAGTGGACTTACGATGCCCGAATGATTAAGGACTTCGCTTTGCACGAAGTTCCGGGTTCGATTCCAACTCCTGGCACTTTTGCATATTGTAATCTTCTGTAGCGTCGAATTTACCCACGCCTTATAAGTGAAATTGAAGAGAAGGAAACTGTATAGAAGCCCAACGGGTGTATTGTACTTCTCAAAAGATACAGACTTGTCATATTCTGTGTGACCTTGGTTCTCTCAGAGACGTACAGTCACAAGTAGACGACAGCAAGAAAAAGGGGCAGTGATATGCTTTTCTGAGTGGCTGATGTCCTGTGGTTAGTAATTATAATTGGTGAGGTATGAGGAATGAGGTAGCAGACTCAATAAAATTATACGAGAAGGAGAGACGAGTTGCTAAAGAATGTCGAAGTTGATGTTGGACAAGACTAGCTGCGTTCAAGGAGCAAAAGTCATTGCAACACGGTAGAAAACATGTCTGTGTACCAGAGCCTGAAGTATCTGAAGTAACCTGAGTTTTGTAAATGTTAGTGTTTATTGCAGTATAAAGTATTCCATCCCCGGAAGTGGAAAGCTAATTCCTGCGTGGGACGCAGTCTTTGCTATGGCGAGTATATGTGATCGCCAATGGAGAACTTCGATGGTTATAATACTAACTCACAGATCGTTAGAAACAAAAATGTGAGAGATAGAAAGTGAGACTCTTTATTACTTACTAAGATCGATTGAATCCATCGTACATAGGTGGTTCGCGGATGAGATGTTGTACAAACAGCTGTGGTGCATCATCGGGGCTGATGTGTCTCATCAGGTTATTTGTAAAATTTCGAACCTGGGTTCTCATTCCTAAGATATTTTTCAATATTATTATTATTATTATTATTATTATTATTATTATTATTATTATTATTATTATTATTAAAAGGATTGACGTAACTCTTCACG
>NC_068982.1:42854121-42858277 GCF_001194135.2 Octopus bimaculoides | reverse complement strand
CCGCTTGAAACGAAATGTTCAGCAAGTTCTGTTGAACTACTGTTCTTGTGCCTGACGTCGAATCTGTGCCCATTAAACCTTTTGTTATTATTATTATTATTATTATTATTATTATTATTATTATTATTATTATTATTATTATTATTATTATTATTATTATTATTATTATTATTATTATCATTATCATTTTGGAATAGCATCTTTGATGGTTTGGGGAGGCTATTTTGCACGCTTTTAACAATCTGGTTGGCAGGCCATCTGGTCCAGATGCTGAATTTGGGTCTAGGTCATTAATAGCTGGAAGTATATAATTTTCCATAATATCATTAATTTCTACAGATCGCATTATTTGTCACCAGATAACATAATGACTGAGAGCGCTAATGACATACGAGACTTAAGAGTACTCATGTCAAATGATGCATCTTTCATCAGCCACATCACCAAACTACGTCTAAATGCAGACATCTCATAACATGGATCCTACGAAACTTAATGATTCTACGGAAAACCTTAGTTCTCAGCAGACTAGATAACTGCACACAGCTTTGGTTTCCAAACGCATCCGGTCTCAGAAGAAATTGAAGGATTACAAAGAATGTTCACCAGTAAAAGAACTTAAGTTAAAAGCCTTAATTACTGGGAACGCCAAACAGAGATATACTTGCATAAACGTTTAGAAAATCCTGAAAGAGTATGTTGTAAAATTCAGGATTAAAGAGAATTTCAATGCATGAACTGGCAGACATCGTCAGCTTCTACATATACCACTATCGAAATAACGAGCAAAAATACTTTATTGTACCAGTCTGCTATTTAGAAGTCCTCAATTGTTCAGCTGCCTACCTGGAGTAATCAGAAATATAAAAGGGACCTCTACTGAAACATTCAAAACAACATTGGATAAATTCTTTATGACGATGTCAGACCAGCCAACCATTCAAGGATTTTCACTCAGATTGATCCGATGCTACAAACTCAACAACTTCCAGTTATAAAATGACAACACAACTCAAGGAAAATATATCAAGGTGATGCTGAAACATAGCCGCAGGCCTACAGCTAAAACCATAAATCGAATAAGAGAAAAGAATAGTGGCTGAAAGTAAAAGATGAGGATTGGTGAAAACAGTAGATCGTCAGACCAAACGCCTTGTGTTATCATTTACATCTCTTCGTTCTGATTTCAAATCCTACTGAAAACGAGCTTTGCATTCTAGACTTCCGGTATGCATAGAATTAAACATTAGTCAAGTACAGGTATCGGCCTTAATCGACTAAAATCTCCTTCTGACTATGTTAGATATTCCTGCTATTACAAAAATCAGTGATGCTTCACGTTAATAATAGAGAAAAAAACATGACTATTAAATCGTCAAGCTATTGTCGATATATATATTTTCTATTTTCTATGTTAATTTGTTTCCGAGTGTAGTATCTTCATTTGACAGAAAACTGAATAGATGTAGTTACAATATATAAAATGTGATAATTTATTCATTGATTGAATGCCAAAGGAAACCATACGTGACGAATATATTCCGGTATAGAGATAATTTGTGTTCGAGTGCGTGTACATATAATACATCCATCCATTCATATATACATCTGTGTATATGTGTGTGTCTCTTTACACACACACACACACACACACACACACACACACACACACACACACACACACACACACACACACACACACACACACACACACACACACACACACACATATGAGACTTATAACTTACGTACATCATGGGTGTTCTTGTTTATCTTATGTATGTTTTGGGGGTTTGTAGGTGTTTGTGTTAATTTGAAGGCTTTCCCCATACTGGTGGGGGTGCATGAAATTTATGTTTATATTTAAATTCACCTGATTAATACCTGTTGGGAAGAGAGAAAGCAAGGAAGTAATTTTAGAGTAAAACAAGATTAAGTTAAAGATTTATTAAGTAGTTGAGGAAGAGAGGGTACAAAGTAAGGTAAACCAGAGGAGTGGGGAGTGTTTCGAATATGTTTAAAAGGGTTTGCTAGCAAGGTTGTTGTCTGTCGTTCTTAGTGAGGCTATGTTGTGTAGACAGCTCTTGTTGTGTAGACTAGAGCATTGCCCGTCTTATGAGGGGTAACTTTAGATGTGTAATTTTACCATCATGCGTATTATCAATACAGCATACATACTGTAATTATAATTTTACTTTTATCAAATATATTTTGCGGTGCTTATATAAAATTATGAAGTGAATACTAAATTTCAAAGGAAAAAAATTTAAATGAGATCAATTTTTCATTTGTATAACTCTTTTCGTAACTACTTTATCACAAACTCCTTCTCCTCCTCATTCTCCTCCAACTTCTTCTCCCCCTCCTCATCCCCTGTCTCACGTTTCTCTTTCACTGTGCGTATAGCGTTCTTTTACTCATTGACTGCTACCAAGCCAATTATGTGTACGCAGCTCCTTGCACCTCTTATGTTAATTCTCTCTCTCTCTCTTTATCTCTCTCTCTTTATCTCTCTCTCTTTCTCTCTCCCTCTCTCTCTTTATATCTCTCTTGTAATCTCTATCCTCCTTTTTCTACGATATAATGCAAGACTGAAGATTTCTACCAACCAGCCAACCTACAAACCAACTCTTGAAACAGACATATTTAACCATATGGCTCCGTTCATGATCATCCATATATTTTTAAGGGACATGTTTCTGGGAATGCATTATTCAATACATCCCGCCTCTCTTAATACAGCGGACACTGGCTGCTAGTTGAGACAAAAAGCTATTACATAGCAGTAAAAGGATGAATGCACAGCGCGTCTCTGGAACAGATGTCTCTTTTTAAAATTTTAAAATTTATTGATGTGTTTCTTGTTTTTAGTCTCATTAATTATTACCAATCCAGCATGGCCGCAGTCAAATGACTGAAACAAGTAAAAGAATAAAAGAATAGATCAGCCTTAATTGAAGAACTCTATGATCAAAAGAAGAATGCGTCAAAGGTTGCATATTAACTTAACAGAGTATGCTGTGATTTGAAAGACATACGCATGGTGTTGTTTTTCCTTCTCATGTCAAGCGAAAGACAGCACAAATACAAGGTACATTCCAGACGTTTTCAGACTTTTGCAGGAGAGACATGTAATAATTTCAAAGGCACAAGGGTGGCAGTGTGGTAAGAAGCTTACTTGCTAACCTCATGGTCCCGGGTTCATTCCCACTGCGTGGCGCCTTGAACAAATGTCTTCTACTGTAGTCTCGGGCGGTCAAAGATTTGAGAGTGGATATGGTGGGAGGAAACTGAAAAAAGCCTCTCGTATGTACCTGTGTTTGTGCCCCCCAAACCGCTTGACAACCGGTGTTGGTTTGTTTGCCTTCCCGCATCTTAGCGGTTCTGCAAAAAGATACCGATAAAATTAATACCAGGCTTTAAAAATAGATAACGACTGGGGTCGATTCCTTCAAATAAAAAATACTTCGAGGCAGTGCCGCAACATGGCTGCTGCTGCTACTACTACTACTACTACTACTTAGCATAGAACAGTATAACATAAACATGCCTACAGCAATCCATAAACATGTGATGCATTAGATATAGAGTAATGACATACTAAAATTACAATAATCCAAGACATTTATGACCGCCTCTTCGAATAATGTCTCAATATATAAAGTCTCGTATATTACGGGTACCATAAAGGTAGCAGCGTATCAGAAATGCGGACAACATTTTAGCGTAGTTTGTATTTCAAAAGTAGGCTACCAACAGCTCAGGGATTTTTTTTTTTTTTTTCTCAATGAAGATTTGTTAATGTTTCTATACGTTGAAATTATGTCTAATATAATGGTGGAAATGCTTTATTCGTCACAAGATCGGTCTTATTCAGAGCAACACTGTCTTTTGAGATCCATTTGCATCTGAAAATAACAGCAAATAAATTTCATATCATCAATATTTTGTTCTAAAAGTCTACATCTGACTTTTATTCCGCTTCGTTGTTTTTGGCGATTTGACCACAGCAAAAAAAAACAACACACACATTTGGCATGTGTGCGTGTATATAGATAGATAGATAGATAGATAGATAGATAGATAGATAGATAGATAGATAGATAGATAGATACATACATACATACAAATATATATAAATATGTATATATATATA
>NC_068982.1:42849595-42853852 GCF_001194135.2 Octopus bimaculoides | reverse complement strand
ATATATATATATATATATATATATATATATACACGAAAAATATGTGAAGTATCATGTCTATTTCAGCGAGATTTCTTTCCACTTTTGAATTTTTATTTCCTTTGATAATAGAATCCTAATATATCCTCTTATCCCCAATGGCAAAAACCTAGTTCAAAATGCATCCATGCATGTGAGATGTCTCCAGAAAGGCAGAAACTAAAAATTCCGGAACAAAACAAAATAAAATGAAATATAATAATGAAAAAAAAAAAAACCAGAAAGCTTAGTTGAAAGGAAAATGTACTGCCAGCAAACAATTCCAGATCATGTATCGTGTCATCTATATTAGCCGCTACTATTGCTACTGCTGCTGCCACCACCACAACCACCGCTACTACTACTACTACTACTACTACTACCCTTACAACACTATGATATACATGCCTGCAAACATCCATAAACATGTGGTTGTGTGAGAAAAGAACTGATTTATAGCAGCTATATGTGTGTGTCCGTTTGTGTGTGTGCGTGTGTGTAAGTGTGTTTGTGAATGTGTGAGTGAGTCTGTGTGAATGCGTGTGTGTGTGTGAGTTTAAGTGAGTGTGTGTGTGTGTGTGTGTGTGTGTGTGTGTGTGTGTGTGTGTGTGTTTAAGTGTGTGAAATCGAGGAATAATTTGATCAACAGAACATCGATTTCAAGATAATTTAGAGCAAGTCTTGTCTGTGTGTTTATATGTATGCCAATCTGTGTTCATGAGCGTGCATATGTATATCTAATACTGAAAACACGACCGCAGTTAATTATATTTTCTTAGATTTTAAACATTTTTATTAATTATCGCAATATTTGTTCTTAATTTAGAACAAAAATTTCCTGTTCGGAGTTAGATCTTACGCTTTAAAAATACGAAAAATCATTGAAAAAAATGACTTAAACTCCAAAAGTATCCACATGAGACCTAAAAAAGACGCACGGCAATTTCATGTATATATACTAAATATATTTTAGCGCAAATACCTTCTGTAGCCTTAACAATGTGAGGATATTGCAAATTTTAACTAAATCAATAGATATTATAAATAGGCACACCGAGGTTAATAAGCAACTGTCGTCATGAAACTTAATAATACTTCTGCAACAGAAAGCAGAACACTCGAACGGTATTAAGTTGCCAGATATAAATTATCAACTACCTAAAATTAATTCCTTCACAATCCGAATGAAGCTATATGGTGTACCGGTAGTACAGTGTTTTAATACAATCAACAAGACCACTTTCTAAATATTAAGTGCCCAGATCTAGCTCAGTGCTATACGTTCTACCAAAGCGTTGTGATTCTAACAGACGGTTACTGTTTAGAATGACTGCCACTGCATTTCAAGGCCAGATTCTTCATATTGTGCATCGCATAGTTATTGCTTGTAGTAAACGAACTGTCCAACGAAATCCAACTGAGGCTTGAGGATAAGCCAATCATCGTTAGCTCGCAGCTTATCGACTGTCCAAATGGCAAAAGGTTAAGAAATAAAAGGTTGAATGTGAAATAACAGATTAAGAATTCAGCTTTCTTCCATTTAGGCCCAGAACTGTGAAATATTACCTGTTCTATTATCTAATTATTTACATAGTAGTAAATAGAAGCAAGCAATATTTTGTATATTATTTCCTTATAATGAGCGCATCTCCCCAAATGAGACCTTCCTACACGTTTTTATTCATATATATATAATTAAAAAAACCAAAGTAGCTTAGGAACTATCTTTTTCGCCATTGCATATCTAACACTGAAAAGTTGTCTGTGTGGTTGCATTCCCTTGGTGTCCAAATAACGTGCTTATTTTGCTCAATACAAAAATGTACAGATGTTTATACTTCGATTCATGTGAACAAACAGAAATTGTACTGCTTGGAAGGGTCGATGTGCATCCTGCTTCCCTGGGTTAATTAACTGCGTCCAAATTGTATTCCTTGACCCCCAAAATGGAACTTTACATATTCACGTTTATGATATCGAGAACAACAGTACCATAAAACGTACAGGATCCATATAATCACGAGTAAACATCCTTAAGGGTGCTAGCTCCCGACAACTGCAAACCAAAAACTGGAAACATGAAAATAATGCAACAAAGCTTTGCTCAATCCCGGTAGAATTTTAGTTGATCAAATATAGCGTCGATGAATATGCAAAGTTACTACATGGCAGAATTCTGTCATTTACCAATCTACCCGAAACGTGCATGAGCTGATTACAATGAATAATTGTTCATTCTTTTGTCTTTATATACCCACACAGACACAGAGACTTACACAGACAGACATATATATATATATATATATATATATATATATATATATATGCTCACGGCAGCCAACAATATCAGAGATCTGGGTGTAATTGTTGACAACAATCTCAATTGGAGTGCCTACATCAACAATAAGGTCAATATAGCTCGTAGAATGAGCTCCTGGATCTTAAGAACCTTCCGATCCAGAGAACAAGGTGTCATCATTCCACTTTTCTCCTTTGTACGGCCACACCTCGAATATTGCTGCCCCTTGTGGTCTCCCCATACAAAACAAAACATCTCAAGGATTGAATCACCCCAGAGGGCACTTACCAAACGAATCTGATCTTGATTACTGGGACCGCCTTAAAGCCTTGAAGTTCTACTCTCTCCAGCGCCGCCTCGAGCGGTGCATCATTTGCACAATGTGGAAAATATACCGCCAGCATTGCCCAAACGAACATTTGAACATTTGCAAACACGCAGGAATGAGAGAGAACATTAAATAATTCTAGATGACAATAAATAATTGTTTCTACAACAGTTTATTTTCCTGAATTTAATTTAACTTTTTAGGATTGTATGTATATCAATAAACATCTACTTGAAAACAAAATGCATGAGTACTGGGAAGTCAAAGTGTGAGTACATTTTTTGGGGGACACCCTGTATATATGAAGATAAAGAAAAAGCAAGAAAGACAGAAAGGTTAATATTTTCCAAAACGTTCTTTATTTCGTCAAAAATCTTTTCTGTTCACTTCTTTATAATACATTTGCACGCAAAGCAACTTTATACAATACTTTCAGTTTTACATCCTAGAAATCTTAGGAAATAAAACATGTAAGACGTGACTGAAGAATTTTTAACTCTTGACTGATAGGTGCAATAATTTTGAATTATTGTTGGTTGTGGTGATTTAATCACAGATTAGTAACGCTTGTTTATCAAACTTGTCCCAGCTATGACCTTTCCTGCGTTCACACGCGCACTGCATATTTATGACTGCATTATCTAAAAGGACAGTCCCCTGTCAAAATAGCAAGTAGCTTGAGAGAGTTCCAATTTTTATTTCCACCAATCCGAATAAACACATAAACTTGCTCCTACTTTTATATTATTTTATTTTATTTCATTCTTTTTATTTCGACAGCAGATGAAATTTTGAAACTGATTCCAGTAGAAAATGTATCTTCGGCAGATTCGTCACCGTGAAAGGAGTTGTCAGATTTCCTTCCGTTCTGAAAAAAGAGAGAAAATATTAATGTTTAAAATTTATTTCACTGACATAGTTTGATATCAACGTATAATAAATCTTCAAAAATTTACGAAAGTGGCATCAGTGCTTGATTAGAATTATATTTTACCGACTCTGGAAAAAGCTAAAGTCGAGCTCGTGCGGATTTGAACTCAGAACATAAAACCACGGAATGAGCTACAGGGTGACTCAGTCAGACTCCCTAGCTATCCTCCTCTCAGGGCGGAGGGTTCACTCGTCATAATATAGTCTTTGACTGCAATTAAAGAATATTTTTAAAAAAATCAAACTTGCTCGTCTCAATGACAACACTTTGATCATGGGTTTATTGGATCAAAGCTTACCTGGGGTTAAACAAGACAAATACTTACATCAACAATATTCCTTAACATAATGTAATTCCTACGTGGTGTTAATAATGCCGGATATCAAAAATGTACTGAATTTGACGCATGTGTATATATATTTATGCCTCATCTATTCTCAGATTCATTTAACAGAGAAAATGCACATGTAGATGTGTGTGTGTCTGTGTGTCTGTCTGTCTGTCTGTGTGCATGTGTGCGTGTGTGTGTACGTGCGTGTGGGCGTATGCGTGATGTGTGTGCGTGTGTGTGCATAAACAAACACACACGCATTCACACATTCTCTCTCACACACACACACGCACAAACACACACACACAACATTTGTGTGTATGTATATATATATATATATATATATATAT
>NC_068982.1:42846089-42849427 GCF_001194135.2 Octopus bimaculoides | reverse complement strand
TGTGTGTGTGTGTGTGTGTGCGTGTGTAAATGTGTGCCTATATCCGAGTGGATATATGTGTGTGTATATATAATTTAGTTTTCTCTTGAGAGTAACATAAATACACTCATGTAGATTAATTCATACACATTGGATTATACATACTTACATACATACATACATACATACATACATACATACATACATACATACATACATGCATGCAATGCATAGTACGTACATACATAAATACATACATACGTATGTATATAATTGAAAAGATATTGTCTGCTAAAAATATATTTTAAGTGCCCAGTGTGGTTGAAATAGTCAAAATGAATCCTGCGAATGATAAAGTAATTCTAACTTAAGATCAACATCACCGATTAAAATATGCCAGACACCAGTGGATGATAGCAATTTTTCAAGGAAGCTTGATGCTCATAGGAAATACTAAATGCAAAATCCCTTAGAGGAATTCCCTATAGACATGTTGTGCTCCACTTTTTAAACACTATTATTGAAGGAAGATTTCTACAATAGTCATCTAGAATATATTCCTTTCAGCTGTTCATAGGGTCTACAGACGACATCGATCATATGAAACGTCGTTTTCCCCAAACATGTTATATATCCTTTTTCTTCGTCCTATCCTTTTATATCATTCCGTTTTCATTTTAGTATTTTATTATATATTTTTATCTGTTTGTTTTAGCGTGGATATAACAAGTGCCAGGACATTATCTCCGCGAGAGAAGATAAAAAGATAAGGTTTTAAAATATGAAATTCGATAAACTTTAACATCAGGACTCTTTAGTATATAACGACGCCTAGGGAATATAAACTGTGGTCGTTTAATACTCCACAATATGGAACCATTTATTTTAAGTTAATGGCCTAAAGAAATATATTTCCAGCTGTTTAGAATAAAAGAAAATTGAATAAAAAAGTCAAAGACAAATATAAAAATATGTCGTTTACATACGTCTTATTTTATTATTTGATTCATTTATTTATTATTATTTTTATCTAGTTCTTTTATTATTTGTCTTTTGGGAGAAATTCTATATGTTTTTGTTTCAACCAAGATCTTAATTATATAATATTAATGATTCACACTTAGATGCACACTTGGGCATCTAGTCACATGTGCGTATATATATGAAGAAATTAATATACGATTCTTTAGATCTCTTCAATTATTAATCTCTTCTCCCTACTCTTTATAAAAACGTTTTTCTATCACTCTCTCCATCTCCATACACATACACACACACGTGTATATATATATATATATATATATATATATATATATATATATATATATATATATATATATATATATATATATATATATATATATACATATATGCATGTGTGAGTGTACATATATATATATAGATATAGATACATACATACATACATACACACCCCAACACATTAGTATATGCATTTGTGTTTATATATATACACAAGTATATTTACACTTGCACAATATAGAAAATTATCATATGTGTGTGTGTGTGTGTGTGTGTTTGTGTGTATTTATGTGTGTATATGTGTTTCATTAACCTCAATATAGATGTAAATAAACTTTTGGGGTTTTTATAAATAAAATGAAAATATGACAGGAAAACGGAACTTGCAGGTCTCAAAATTCGGTTAAATTCCTTACGAGGTTCCTATATTTTAAACTTTCTTGAAAGAGCTATTACAGGCGCTGAGCTATAGACAAAAATCTAGTCAACGGTGGCAGCTCTCGCTCTACAAGGCCGTTTCAGCCTCCTAGAAATAACAGCCTAAATACTCTCCATTCATACCAATAGTTAATGTTTTACTTAAAAACAAAAACGACACATACACACCAGACGCTCCTGGTTGGAACGTCTGTTTATCGTTGTTTAGCTAGATCGGGCATAACCTGGGCTGAGCCACCGCAACCACCAGCACAATATCAACCATAATGAAAATAATAACTACAATAACAACAACCACAAGAAATCCCACAACAAACCCATTTTCCAGCCAAATCAGTCTAGCTTCACGATCAGTAACATAAAATTTACTCCGATCGAGTGGTGGAGCTGTAACAACAATATACTAGACGCGATGCAGAATTTATTCTTTATTCTTTGTATTCTAGACTCAAATGCCATCATGGTCTACTAGGGGTAGGTTAGATTTTATCGATCAACCGTTAAACACCACTGTTTTCTGTTTTTAAGGAAGCTGACAAATATAAAGAAAAACGTCATAGTACCTAACAACTATGAAGAAAAAGAACAAAAAACAAAAGCTGTAAAACAACTGAAATCCAAACTAAAACTGGAACAGCAACGGATCGTGATAAAACGATGGCAAGAAAAGCACCTACATGGCAAATATTGCATTAAGCTAAACAAAAAAGAAATAAACAAAGCAAAATCCCAACAATGGCTGAGAAGCTCAGGACTCAAAGCAGAGACCGAAAGAGTTTTAATTGTAGCACAAGATCAAAGCTTTCTCACCAGAAATCACAAAAAACACATAAAGAAAAAAATATAAGAAGTAACTGCAGAATGTGTGGTGATGGGAAAAAACAATAAATCATATTGTCCCCGGCTGTCCAGTCCTGTCTAAGAAGATATATATTCATAGACACAACAAAATTGGGACCTATATACACAGAAAAAGTCATAGAAAAAGTCACAGAAAATGAGAAAGCAACCATACTCTGGAATATGCCAATACAAACAGATAGAGAAAGTAAAGTCAATAGATCGGATATAGTTGTCAGAAATCACCAAGAAAAAAACTCTTTCTAATCAATGTATCAATACCAACAGATGACAATGTTTCTCTAAATGAATTGAAGAAACTTTCAAAATACAAAAATCTGGAAATAGAGGTAACTCGAATGCGGAGCCTAAAAACAGAAACAATTCCTATTATCATAGGCGTATTAGCTATGATAAAAAAAAAACATTCAGACAAATACATAACAAAATCACCAGGACTTACAAGTATACATAACATAGAGTAGCTAGCAACACTAGGCACCGCACACATCCTACATAAAACACTTTCAATACAGTGAATGTAAGAGCACCAAAACATACCCCAGCATACCTAAGGCACACAGAGTTGCGCTCGGTAGTACAGTGAAAGCATGTGATGAAAATAAGATTACTGAATAATAATAATAATAATAATAATAATAATAATAATAATAATAATAATAATAATAATAATAATAATAATAATGATGATGATAATAATAAACGAGACTACACCGGGGAAGTTTAACAGACTACACCGGGGAAGTTTAACGAGACTACACCGGGGAAGTTTAACGAGACTACACCGGGGAAGTTTAACA
>NC_068982.1:42844743-42845516 GCF_001194135.2 Octopus bimaculoides | reverse complement strand
CGATAAAACAACGAGTCTAAAAACAGAAACAATTCCTATCATAGTAGGTATAATAAAAAAATATTCAGACAAATGCATAACAAAAACACCAGGACTTACAAATATATATAACATACAGAAAATTGCACTACTGGGTACTGCACACATTCTACGCAAAACACTTTCAATACAGTAAACATAAGAGCACCACAGCAAACCACAGCACATACCCAAGGCTCACAGAGCTGCGCTCGGTAGTGAAGTGAAAGCACGTTATAAAAATAAAACTACTGAACAATAATAATAATAATAATAATAATAATAATAATAATAATAATAATAATGTTCCTGTTATTGTGGGTGCCTTAGGTATGATAAGAAAGATATGTCAGAAACATCTATATAATATCCCAGGAGAACCATGTCTCAGAGAAATTCAAGAGATTGTACTGACAAGTACTTCCCACATCCTTGAAAAACCCTATCAATTTAAATGTATGTTATATTAAATGAAGGTATTTCGCTATTGCCTCCTTATCCTTCACTCACCCCAGGACGCTGGATGTGTCTCGGCTAGTGATTGTAACAAGCATGCATTAAAAGTAAATAATAATAATAATAATAATAATAATAATAATAATAATAATAATAATAATAATAATAATAATAATAATAAAGTTACGCCTCTTTATGCAGCATCTTAGGTGAGTGGCTACTATAATAGTGCTGGGTCAACCGAAGCTTTAAAACTACAGATAACTACACACATGCATTAAAAGTAAATAATAATAATA
>NC_068982.1:42842306-42843741 GCF_001194135.2 Octopus bimaculoides | reverse complement strand
GAGAGAGAGAGAGAGAGCTACAGAACAACAACAGCGAGAGCTGCAATGATCGAAAATAAATATATCTTTACCAAAAATTAGCATGTTTATGGGTTATGTTGGTACGGGTGGTCTAATTCTTGTATACTAAAATAAAATTTTGGACACTACATCACATATTGCTGGAGCCACTGACGTCAGTGTGCAGACAGTGAAGAGAATTTTTGTGTTATCAGAGCCGCTTTGCTGTTATTACTGTCATTCAGGGAGGAGTCTGAGAAGATAAGGCCATCTATTAGACAACAGATTTATAACGTATTCAAACATTACTAAATCTATACACACACACACACACACACACACACACAAACACACATACACACACACACACACACACACATATATATATATATATACACACACATACATATACACACACACACACACATATATATATATATATATAGTTACATATACTTATGCATGCACGCATTTATACAGATAACTACACACATGCGCAAACACAAACAATCAAACGTAAACACACTCTTGCATATATTATCTTAAAAGATTTTACACTTTGTGTATTGTTATCAATACCATATTCTTTGACTTAGACATAAGATTTGCTCCCTAGAGGACCTTGTCTATAGATATAAAGGGTAAAAAACCAAGAATTTTTATATCTTTATTAGTTTAAGATTAAGTGAAGACTGTGATTATATATAGTTTTGAAATATATACTTTGAAAAGAGCAAAAGTTACCATCATGTCAAAAATAGAGACGCTTTAAATATACTATGGAGTCTAAATAGATCCTTAAATTATCAGTAACATTACGAAGCTGTTATTAAGTTTATACAACCATCTCACATGATATATATGTATATATACACGCACACTGTTATCACTTTATTTGTTAATCTGTGTCCGTAGAACAGTGTTAATGCATAACCTTTAGAGGCCTTGATCGGAGTATCATGATAGGGATAACTGGTGGATAAAAACCTGTCTAGTTGTTTGTTTTTAGGCGCGTGAGTGACAGGAAAAGTGGGACAAGAGTTCATTCCTGAGATATGTAATTCTGGAGAAGTAGAATGGTTGTGTTCAGGACGATATATTGAAGAGATGGATATCAAATGTGACAAGTCACTATCTGCATTAAATTCAAATAGTAAAGCTGGTGCTCTCATATTTAATACACAGAATTTGGAAATGTTATGTGAACAAAATTGTAAAGGGGTGAGTACATTGACAGATTCCATTAATTTTCTCTACACGTGAGAGCAGTCACTATACCTCGTTTGATCTGCTGAAAATAGCAACCACATGTCCTCCAAATCTCTGTCTACTGTCTTAAACAGAGTTTGTGTGTTTGGTGCATTTTAGCAAATCAACTATGCATAATTCCATGCATACATACATACATATACATATATATATATATATATATATA
>NC_068982.1:42838642-42842099 GCF_001194135.2 Octopus bimaculoides | reverse complement strand
ATATAAGCATATGTAGGCACAGGGCGTCATGAAGCGTGTACAACAACAAAAATACGAAATACGAGTATATGGAATATGAACTATTTTTTCGAACAACGAAAGACACAGATGGAAAACAAAACAAACAACATAAAGAACGACTTTTAATCAGTTGTTGGCTGTTTTTCTACTCTCGTATTTCGAGCATTTAGCAATAATATATTCTTTCGATAAAACAGTTGCTCCCGCAAAGCAAATTAAATAAAATTTGGGAATACGCGGAGGGTCAAAATTGGTAACACAAACAGGACAGTAAAAACAAAGAGGAAGGGCTGCTAAGCCTAAACGAGGCTGTGGTGGCGAACGCATAAATCAAGCTTGGACAGAAGACAGACAAAAACACGTCTTCCTTGTTCCAGCTACAACGGAGAGAAAGAAAGAAACACAAGTTAGGAGAAGAAAGAAAGATGGCCGATAACCACGTGGGAGCCACATGTGCAAGGGAGGAGGAGTAAGGGAGAGATAGTGACAGAGTGATAGAATAGAATAGTGGGAGAAGAGGAGGTAAAGGAATAAGAGAGAGAAAGAGCGAAAAACGAAAGAGTGAAAAGATCGTATAGAGTGCGCATCAGAATTATGAAGCTAAAACTTAGCTGGAAGAGGATGCGTGGCGTTCAATCATATGCTAATATAAATAATATCTATCTATCTATCTATCTATCTATCTATCTATCTATCTATCTATCTATCTATCTCTCTCTCTCTCTCTATATATATATATATATATATATACGTTTATATATATATATGCATATACGCATGCGTATATGTGCATATATATATATAAATAGATAGATAGATAGATAGATAGATAGATAGATAGATAGATAGATAGATAAACACATACATACATACATTTATGTATTGTTATCCCCAGTGAGTAATGTGTCTGCATGCATATGCATATTTGATTTGCAATGTGTCCTAAGTAACTCAAATTGTTGAAAACAGTACAAAGGGCAAAATGTATGATCGACACAAATTCAGCTTGAATAATTTCAATGTAGCCGTGAATAGCTGCAGGAAAATAAAAATTATGTACAAAACGAAAGTTTAAACCTCAGGCATGTTTCATGGAACCAATAATGTATTGTAATACTTATAAATACGTGTCATATATATATATATATATATATATATATATATATATATATCATATACATACATATCATATATTGTTCCTTTGAGCATAAATTCATATTCAAGAATTATAGAGGCAAGAACAACACTAGTCTTTCTAAGTATGTACAGCACTTGAACGAACAACATATTGATATCAACAGGTGAATCATTCAACGCAACACGTCCTACATAAAGGTATCAAATTATTCTTGACTGTGCACTACACAGAATTATCAGATAATAAAAAGTAAATGATGCATCCGTTTCGTGGCATTGAATACTAACAATAATTCCCTTAGCACTGATACAATTTTTTTTTATCGATTTACCTTCATATTACTCTTTGGTAATGTTCGTAACCACCTCAACATGGCTGTCCAATCGAACGGACTTTACTGAAGTGGCCACGAACATTTCTTGTTAGCACAGCTACTGCATTGATCTCTTAGAGAGACTTTAGAGCTAGCATTTTAGCTATTTGGTAGATTTCTGAAAAAGAACATTATAATCATATCATATTCTGAGATATATTTAATATTTACAGCTCCAAATTATATGTTAATCCTAAATTTGTTGATGCTATGTGTCGACTGTCAATACGTAAAGAAAAGAAGCATGGGTTTACTGACATCTCAACTTATTGTAACACTCAGTGCCTTTCATAGACCTTCATGCATGTACACATCACTTAGTTTGAAAAAAATATCTTTTATTTGTCCCCCGGCTGAAGAAGGCTCCGCTGGTGTAAAAACACATCAAGCCACCAGAAGCACTGAGTGTATAATATTTCTAGTTGAATATATTTGCCTCGAGTTGTTTATAATTCAGTTAAACTACACATCATTATATTAGTTTGAATTAATGTCTGAGTGCTTGTATGTGTATGCATCTCTGAGTATGTTGTATATGTGTTACTAAGTGCAGTGGTAGTCTGGTAGTTATTTGAATATATGTAGCTGTGTGTATTGATGAGTGAACTTAAAATACTTAAAATCACATTATCAATTCTAACAAGTAGGCACGTTTAATTGATTCCAGTTGTTTTATGAAATGGCCTTCCCACATCGCATATGGAACAAGGCATGAAAAAGTAAATGAGAGTTGGGAGGCAGTACTGAAGAAAAGAGAAGCTAAAAGGAACAAAGAAGAAGCAAGACAATAACTAAAGCTGAATAAAGTGAAGCATTGCCTTATGTTGGAGAATAAGGAAAAATGGTTCAGATATAACTAAATACGCAGAGGCTGCAGTATGAGGAAGTCATTGTGTCACCTGTTTGATGTCTGCCATGACTTTAACGAATGGAGGCTAACCAGACGATATAGTTCTTCGATGTTTCGAGTCACTAATTCTTCCTATCACTATTACCAAAACCACCCGCAGCTCTTCATGGTAAAGTGTCGTTATAGTGTGCTGAAAGGGATTAATCAGAGACAATACTTTCAAGTGACTGCTAAGAACGCGATGACAGCATTGACGGCTAGCAGGCAGTTAAGAGAGGCATACCAACCGTCTGAACGATAAAGAAGACATAGTTGAAATATTTTTCCCGAAGAAAGATTTTGTATCGGTTCACACTGAGTGCTTTTTAACTATATACAAAATATCCTCAGACTGAAAGGTTTTGCAGATAGACATGTTTTTCATTACATTTTCTGTTTAACTTATATCTTCCCTCACAGTTAGACATTCCTTCTCTCACTTTACCCTGTCCTCTTTTATACTAATTACCTTTAATCTGCGTTTAATTAAGCTAATATATGATTGCAGCAGTGCCTACCTCTAAAACCAGGCACGACGCTTGTGTACCACATCTAAACAGAAAGAATAATTAATTTTTACTTATTCATAAATTATCTGATTTATTTATTTACTTATTAATTTATATCTGCAGCTTCGTTATGGTAACTTTTATATTTTTTCAGCTTTCTCTTATCCTTTCTTTAGTGACAGTTCTTCAGTTTCCATTATAAACTAACACACAACGAAACGTATACTATATGAAGCATTATATATGTATATGTGTGTGCGTGTGTGCAAGAATGTATATATATGTATGTATGCATGTATATATAAATATAGGAGTGGCTGTGTGGTAAGTAGCTTGCTTACCAACCATATGGTTCCAGGTTCAGTCCCACTGCGTGGCACCTTGGGCAAGTGTCTTCTACTATAGCCTCGGGCCAACTAAAGCCTTGTGAGTGAATTTGGTAGACGGAAACTGAAAGAAGCCTGTCGTATATATGTGTGTGTGTATATATATATATATATATATATATATATATGTATGTGTGTGAA
>NC_068982.1:42832611-42838483 GCF_001194135.2 Octopus bimaculoides | reverse complement strand
AAGTATCGAGGAGCTTGCTTGTGATTCTTCGTTGAAGTTCGGTTAATGTCTCGGAAATTTTCTTCTTACCAAACTAATATTAGGAAATGTAAAATTCCAAACATACAGGAATATTCAATTTAGTAATACCAAATTGAATTTTATAATAAATAATGTACGTATATAAATATAATTTAGAGAAGAACCACCAATATACAATTCAAACAATGAAGGAGACCAATCACCATCATGAAAAGCGTACTGTACAAAATACTAATTTAAAAATCTATAAAATCTAAAAGAAAAGTATAAAATCCATAAAATCTATAAAATACTAGACTAAAAATTTAATTCTACTTAGTAAATTAATAAAATAGAAGGTAAAGGGTTCACTACGCGCGTTTCGTGGCCACAGTAGAAGAAAAAAACCAGTGCAATTCCCAATAAATTGATCAAGATTATATTCTACTCAAAATACAGGTCTCTGGAAAGAATAAGAATTCAAATAACGTATATTACTAAATAAATAATAAAAATATCAGTACTTGTAGGAAAGCTCTCAATTACTTGTAAGAAAGCTCAATTACTTGTAGGAAAACCTCTCAATTACTTGTAGGAAATCTCTAAATTATATATCTATATATATATATATATAAATTACGTACACAACCACACACACATGCGTATATACATACATGCATACATACACGAACACACACCTCTACACACCTATATATACGTGTGTGTAAGTGAGTGTGTAAACATCTCTGTAGATATGTACTTGTATGTTTATCTATTCATCTGTCTATCTATGATACATTCTTTGTAAACTTGTCTTGACCCAACTCCTTGCCTTTCTTATAATTCACGCAAACCTTTTCTGGTTATGTCGCTAACAACAATAGAAGTAGCTTTTTGTCCATCATTACTGACCTGAAAAGATTTAAAATCTTCCCACGTTCCACTGGGAACATTTGAGGAATTACAGGAATAAAATGTATACATAATTTTTCATAAATAAATTAAAAGTTGAATTTCAAGATTGCATGCTGAAATGCGCTACTGACCGTATTTTTTCTTTAATTCCTTTGGGTGACCTAACTCTTTGTGTCTCACATTCTACTTTTCTCTACTTCTCTCACATTCTCCCTCTCTTTCTCTCTCTCTCTCTCTCTCTTACGCCTACTCTATCTCTCTCCCTCACTTTCTCCTTCTCGTTCTACGTCCTCTTGTCTTCAGACATTTAGACTTTTTCTTAATGGCATGCTAATTTCCGAGGGTGCTTCATCCTTGAGATTATCTTCCGTCCTCATTTAAGATTGACTGTAACTGTCACTTGGCATTCCTGTACTGTTCTCCCGAAGGGAAGATAATTTCAATAATTCCAAAATTTATCTTGCATAGTATTTGGTATACTTATATCCGACACGAACTTGTCTAATCTGGAAATTCTCCAGAACTTTCTAGTTTCTTAAATTTAGTATTATGTAAAATACATTTACATTTGAATTTATGAATTAGCAGCGATTACGTTTACTGATATCAACACAGAAACATTTCGTATTTTACTATAAAGATTACACATTTCTAAAAGACAACGATATCAATATCAAAATAGTGGCGCATAAACCACCCACCTGTAATTCTAGTAACTTTGGTATCAGTGAGTTCTCTTGAAATAGCATAGCAGCAATAATACATGGTTATCGTAACAATTTATAATTTTTCTGGTATCTGACAATACATTTCAGTATTCACATTTTATTGTTTAGGCAATAATGCCCAAACTATTTAATCGAAATGAAAGTTGTTGTTGATAAAATATCTGGCATAATTAGAAAGAGAAATGGAGTTGAATCCAGTTCATTGATTAATCAACATATGGTTGTGTGGTTAAGAAACTCGCTTTGCAACCACGTGATTTCGACTTCACTTCCGCTGTGCACACATGGGCATGTGATTTCTGCTATAGCTCCAGGTCAACCAATGTATTGTTAGTAAATATGATAGACTGAAACTGCACAGATACCCGTCGTATATCCACGTATGTGTGCACGCGTATGTACACGTCTTGTTTGCGCCTCCACCACTTCACAACTGATGTTGGTTTTCTGACGTTCCCGGAGCCTAGAGGCTCGGCAAAAGAGTCCAATAAAATAAGTATCACACTCAAAAATAAGTACTGGGGTCGATTTGTTCGACTAAACACACCAAAGGCTGTTCCAGTGAAGAAAATAATTTGAATACGTTAGTTTTGCACAGTGAAACATTATCTGTGAATTTATATGTTGGTCCAAATTAACAGTAAGTATTTCACTTTAGCCTAATCTATGCATCTTATTTGGTTCTTGGGTCATTTCTAATTTCTCACAGTTTTATCATTGTTAATTTAAAAACGAAACTCCATATAGAAAATATCAGCTAATATTCTAATTGGTGTAAAGGCAGCGAGTTGGCAGGATCGTTAGCACGCCGGGCAAAATGCTCAGCGGCATTTCGGCCGCCTTTACGCTCTGAGTTCAAATTCCATCGAGGTCGACTTTGTCTTTCATTCTTTCGGAGGAGGGGATAAGTCGATTGCAGCAACACTACTGTTCAACTAGCACTTATTTTATCGACCCCAAAAGGGTGAAAAGTAATGTCGACCAGACGGCATTTGAACCCACTACGAAAAGACGAACGAAATGCCGCGGAGCATTTAGCCGGCCGTGCTAACGATTCTCACTGCCCGCCACCTAACTGCCTAACAGTGCAGAAATGGCTGTGGTAACAAGTTTAGTTCTTAGTTTCGTAGTTTCGGGTTCGATCCTACTGCGTGGCCCTCTGGGCAAGTGTTTTCTACAATAGTCCCGGGCTGACCAAAGCCTTGTAAGTGGAGACCCTCGATAGAAACTGAGAGAAGCCCACCATATATGTGGGCGTACATCTATGTGCATGCGCGGGCACGCATGTGTATATGCCTTTGTACTTGTCCTCATAACGGCTTGACAACCAGTATTGTTTTTTTTTTCTTTACGTCTCTGTAACATAGTAGTTCAGCAAAAAGAGACTGAAAATAAATCCTGTGGTCGATTTGTTGACTAAACCCTTCAAGACGGTGCCCCATCATAGTCACAGTCCAGTGACTGAAGCATGTAAAAGTAAAAGATAAAAGATTAAGATTATCTTCATTTCTTTTTGTCTTCCTTTGGTAAAAATACAATAGAAATTTGTATCAAATAAACAACTTTACCAGAAAACTGACTCAATATCGTTTTCTCTGAAGGGGATTTAATATCTCCAACAAAACTGATATCGTTGTAACTTACATAGTTGTATAATAAATAACTAGAACTAACACATCTTATTTCACACAAAGCATACGTATATCATTTAGACTCTTTTAGATAAAATGTCGCCTTTTTCCTGTATCGCATTAAATTTATAGACTTCATATTTTATGGGTCTTTAAAATAGGTTACCTGATCCTGTCATGTTGTATTAGTTTCATTTAAAACCAGCCCTACCATAATTTTGGATAGATCTTTCTTATTCATTTCAATACTTGGTATGTAAATCCTCTTGATATTTTCCTATTGTTTGTGAACTCCACACTCCTTTAATTTATTAGTTGTATTATATTTATTTATATATTTATTTACTGTTATCGTTTCAGAAAATTTCTAGGTATCTAGACCCTGTATATTGAGTACATTTCCTCGACATACCTACATTTAACCTACGTAAATCTGTCTTCAGTTTCAAAATATATCCATGCAATCAGTAACCCGGTGAACAAAAGAAAAGAAAAAAGAAAAGAGAATTCAGGCCACAAAGGTATTTATCTGTTTTCAATCTTATATGCAGACATCATCTATTCTAGACTGTACAAAAGGTAGGGAAGGGAATCTGCTGCAATTGCTACCACCACCACCACCACCACCACTACCATTACTACTACTGCTACTACTACTACTACTACTACTACTACTACTACTACTACTACTACTACTACTACCACAGGATGTAATGATGTAATGATTGCATTGTTCAATTAAATGGATTCCCTTGAAACGGTCGTACTACATTACTACTTGAAATCCTGTTGCTTATTTTGATTTTATATATATGATATTAGGGGGGAAATACAACAAAAACCAAGGCAGGAGGAGTATCTGAAATCATATAGAATAATTTTTATTAGGGTAAATTTGAAGTCTTTTCTGGGATATCCCAAGTGATAGGCTATCATGTCCGTACACTGCCTATACCGTCATCAGAGACAAGATTAGTATGTATGAAAAATATAGACAGGAAAAGTTCTAGACAGTTTATAAGAAATAAAACAGAAGAATAAAGAGTTAAGTAGATAGAAGAATACAGACAGGAGAATGAAGTTCACAGCTCATCTTTTACCAGGGTGTATGGAGGTTTGTCTGTACTTCGGTGAAGGTATAGGTCCTTAGGTATAATTCCAGGTAAATCCAGGCAGTATTTTGGTAGTATTTTGAATAATGCGTTCATGGTGAAGTGATTAGCGAGAATGTAAATGGTCCACACGGGTATATACATACATACACACATACATACAAACATACATGCATGCATACATATATAAATATAAATTATAAATATTATTGCAATGCAATACTATTATTTTCCAGCTAAATAAAGCACCGTAAAGGTAGAATTTAAATAGGAAAATGTGGCTAAATGTGGCAATGTTTGCTAAAAATAGCAGTCGATAACCGTACCACGCTATGTAAAGCTTCACTGAATGTACACTGGCAAAGATATGTGCGGGCAGTGAATATAAAAATTTTCGTTTTACCTCTAGGAAGAATACCGGATAGATGGACAATCTACAATGGATAATCTAGTACTCCAGTCTCGAACTTTCCTAATACGCCTATTACTGTAAATTCGGTTAGTCCTCGTCAGCTAGATTCAACGAATGTCGAAATTTTAAAATATCCGTTTCATCAATGCTAGTATATTCGGTTTAACGCCTAACTGTAGACAGAACCAAGATCAGTGAAAATTTTTTATATAAAAATTATAAATATTACTGCAAATACAATAGTATTATTTTCCAGCTAAAAGCACCGTAAAGACAGAATTTAAATAGGAAAATGCGACATAACAAGGAACCAATGTTTGCTGGAAATAGCAATCGATATCTGGAAAATGATACTATGTTGAAGTGATCACAGAGCAACATGAAATGAAGTATTTTGCTCAAGAACACAACGCATCGCCTGGAGGTGGGAATCTTAATCACGATCTCATGATTGTGAGCACAACGCCCTAGCCACTAGGGCAAGCTCTCTTGCATACATACATACATACATGCATACATACATACAGACATACATACATACAAGCTCATTTATCTTTCGTGGTTCATGTGAATTATTTCAGTAGCTATATTTTTTGTTGTTGCTTTATTAGTCCTTTTTATGTTTTGTATTTTATATTTGCAATTTGTCTTTGCAGACACTGTCTTCAAATTCTCTGACATTTATTGTCAATTTATGGAAATAGAAATATCACTTTAATTCGCTCCCTCTCCAGGTAGTTTGTATTTACATTCCTATCTATATACATTCATATATACATACATGAACACATGTTAATCTATGTGTGTGTGGTAAGAAGTTTGCTTCATAACCACATGCTTCCAAGTTCAGTCCCACAGTGTGGCATCTTGGACGAATGTCTTCTACCTTGTCTCCTCGCCGACCAAAGCCTTGTACGTCGATTTGCTTAACGGAACCTGAAAGAATCCCGTCGGATACATGTGTGTGTGTGAATATATATATATATATATATATATATATATATACATACGCACACACACACTCTCTCTCTCTCTCTCTCACACACACACACACACACACACACACACACACAC
>NC_068982.1:42831407-42832511 GCF_001194135.2 Octopus bimaculoides | reverse complement strand
ATAGCACTGGATGCCATGGCATGATTTTGTTTAAGGTGGACTGCCACTTGCCAGGCGGAAGCCCACTCACTTGGCTAAGAGGATGTTATCAGTGGCACCGTGCAGGAGACGTACTGACTTTGACCTGTGAGTTGCAGCGAGCTGCCGTGGATCAGTTCTTTTAGGCCACGCCTTGTTGTAGCCAGCCCGCTTGGCATAGCCTTCTTCCGCTGTCACAGTCATTGAGAGACATAGATGTTGCTTCGTCTGCCTGATCAACCGTTGAGGACTTGATGGTTCCTTCTCGTAGCCTTAGCCTAAAGAGGCATCCTGCAGGGCAGCAGAGGAGGATCCAATTTTTACCCATTGGTGGAGCCCTAACAGGTGCTACCACTCCGGGCCAGAGCGGACTTGGGAGAAATGGCAACTAAGGGATGTCTCCACGCTCCTCATAACTCCTGTCCTCCCGAACTGGAGCTTCACCACCGGTTGCAGTTTTGTGTCTTACCCAGAACAAATCGCCCCAGTACATATTTCTTTTTAAAACTTGGTACTTATTCTAACGGTCTCTTTGCCAGACCCCTAGTTAATGGGGACGTAAGCACATCAGCACAGCTTGTCAAGTGGTGGTGGAGGACAAAGATATACACAAAGACACACACGCATATATATATATGTATATAGAGTTTACTTCTCCGCTAAGGCAAGCTCAACAAAAAAAGTACTCCATTCAGTGAGAGAAAGATATTATTTAATGTATTCAGTATATTGTTACGAGGTACTAATAGTTTCATACATTGGAGATGTAGACTAAGCATATTTTAATAACAAGCCTTTTGTCTCCAAACAAACTCCATGCGCACATGGGCAATGCAATTTACAAAACAGGACTAATTTATTATTTATATTTTTTTCTTGATTCAACGACTATTGGAAAGGTTGCAAGTCGTAATGAAAATTTTAGTAAAAATAACAAGAAAATGAGTGGAAATCAGATCGGTGAGTGTGTTAAATTATTAAGGAACTAAAAGAGAATGACTCTCCCCAGACACAATAAAATATGCTTCAACACACAAATTCGCATAAAGGATCTTGCAAACCACATATATGTATATATATATATAT
>NC_068982.1:42825414-42828718 GCF_001194135.2 Octopus bimaculoides | reverse complement strand
TATACACACCCCCGCACGCGCATGTATATTCCGGCCCTTATGGATATACATTCACTATTTCTCAATTTCCCATTCTCACTTCTACCACACTTATATAAATACCACAACAAGAACTCACTTCCTATCACTGACCCAAAAGAACGTTCTTTTCTTCTACTATTTACAATTTTTTCTGAAATCTCTCGCTCTGGCTCTTTCTTTCTCTCTGTCTCTTTATATATATATATATATATACGTACATAGAAAAAAGGAAAGAACACGCACACACGCACACACACACACACACACATATATACGTGTGTATGAGATAGTGAACGATACACATACACACTCATGAACACGCAAATATGTGTGTGCGTGTATTTGTGTGTGTGTGCATCATTCACTATCTCATACTCATAGACTCTGTAAAGGGTCTTATTGCCATATACAGACCGTACCTGTTGCACAATTCTCACATACACAGTGATCTAAATGTATATACACACATGTAAACCTGAAGTCATTGGTCCAGCACTTACACTCAAATACTCCAATAGACCCCAAGACGCCGGCACCAACTTCCATGCTCGCACCCAGAAATTCGTATATAAATCTCTTACTGTCTCTTGATACGTCAGTTACTTATTCATTCTGTCCTATTTCTTTCTTTTTCCTATACACACACACACAGACGCACAAACACTCAGAACTACTTTTAGGAACAGTGAATCTCGAAGTAAAAAATGCTATCAATATTAGTTTCTAAATATTTATGACGTCAACACTATTTAAATATATATATATACGTGTGAATGCATGCGCTTGACAATTTTTCACATGCCTTGATTAGTCTTTTAATTTTGGTTTAGCACAACTTGTTCTAAGATCTATGAACATTTCTAGACTTTCTCAGTTTTATCTCCTAGATGTGTTACAGTCATTTGTTTGTAGGTAACAAGGATCAGAATATATTTTTTTCCTAATATCTTCACTGCTGTATCTAAAGTTAAGACCAGCCTTTATTCTTGGTTTATGCGAGGTTGTTGTATACAAAAGTTTAAAGCTTGGTTTCTTTTTCGCTACCATGAAAGCCTACCAAGTTCAACTTTATCACTCTGGAGCGTATAGAATAAAAGTCTATCACCGTTATACCTCAATAACCCTCTCCAGATTTGAAGTCTAGTGTCTAGTTTAGTAATGACCATAATAATTTTTTCAATTCTTTTGCTAGTGAAATTCAAAATCAAATGGTCCCGCTCCATTTAATGTCTTTCTGTCATGTTTTGTTCGCTGCATTGTAGCCTCATATGATGAAGAAATTATTTTCTCCCCTGTAATTTATAAGTTAGGTTATATCATGCTAACGATATCTAAAAGGAATTAAATAGCACCAAACATGATTAACACTAACTAGAAACTTTCAGAAATTCGTAATAACTTAAAAAATAATATATGTGAATTCTATGCATTTTTGTCATCAGATTCCCTTAATGTCAAATTCAAATTACAACCCTGGTTCAAATTATGAAGAAATGATCACCCCCCACCCCACCCCCACTACTATTAATAGCTGTCATCTCTAGGGAACCTACGTGTATCTATAATAATTCCTTGCTGTGAATCTTGGTCTGCTGGCAAAAAATTTGCCGCGCTTATATATTTGATGTAACAGTTTACTTTCACAAAGTTTACAAATGTCATGTCTACTTTGTAAGTTATATTTTGTGTCAAAATTCAGAGTTGCATTGATACACCAAAATTGAAAGCAATCTGAGCGCAAAATTAAAGGGAGTTCGTTTTGCGAATGAAACTAACTAGATCCGTCTATCCTTTGCATATTTGTAGTCTCTGATGATGAGTATATATTTATAATTCTGATGATTTTTATAATATATTATTATGGTTTATTATGGTTGATTATGTTACATGCGTTCTGTTTATGAGATTTATGCCATATTAACTTATTCTGATAACTAGGATGAAATTGGTTTATATATAATTTATGTATTGTTTGCTGCTTTACTGAATGTTGTAAGTTTGTTTCTATGATTTCTGGTAGTTTTGCCTCCCGTCTTGCTCAAGTATTCGTTATTGACTAGTGTTTGTTTAGCTTACCTGTTTCCCTTGTAAAAAAGGATTTTTGTGGATGAGAATGTAATAACTTTTCTAAGGGATTTTACTATCGACATCGGATTTTTTCGACTCTTATCCATGAAGAAATATAAGCGCTTATTGGTTTTATACATGCATGCAAACATACATGCATACATGCATACATACATTCATACATACATACATACATACATACATACATACATACATACATACATACATGCATGCATAAATAGAAACCTCCAACTTATATATTCACATTTATATCAACAAAAATTGGTGGACTTGGTTTTGTAAGTTCCGAAGTGATAATCTGATATAGGTTAGCGTTCTCAGAAAAAGAAATCAACCATCTAATTCGCGCATTACAAATAAGTTCTTTCATCAGAACATTAAAACTATGCAACACATTTCTCAAGTTTAAAATATGAATTTGTTTTTGTTAGTTACATTCCCAGGATGCAGCCGTCTATATTTGTTAGAAACCATTTCATTTATTTGTATTTGGAAGGTAGTGGTTATTAGTGTGGGTTGCCATGATGTTGTCAGCATAGAAAAGTAGAAGAGAAACAATTTTGAATACCAACAACACAATGACATGCCTAATAATCACCACCTTACAAATAAAAATAGGAAGCACCCTAAATAACAATAAGTAAAGAAACTGACCAGCTAAAACATACCACCTACTTGTATTCTTTTGTGAAACACTAAAAGTTTCCATTACAACTTTGACACACCCAGTTATGAAGGTTCTAAATATCGGACTTTCTGCCTTTAACTTTTACATCAACTAAAATAACTATGCTACTAACACATCCTGTGCCTATTTAACAAATGGACACGCCTAAAAATACACACTTGCTCACAATGCTCTACATACATACATACATAAATTTTAAACAATAATATATAACAAGTTTAATCAACAAAAATTTCTCCGAAACACCTCTCTACAATAACCCATACTAAAACCTAATTACCATCCCACTCAAATCCATTTACCCAAAGAAGACTTTAACCCAACAAGAACTATATAAATCCAAGTTGATGTCTAATGCATCGCAGACTGACAATGGCTTCACTGACCGAATATCGAAGACACTGTCAACGATATTCTTATCTAAGAATAAACACTCGCGCGCGCTACGAATTAAAAGCAACTCTGGTAATACAAACATTATCGATCGCATATATATATATATATATA
>NC_068982.1:42818010-42821141 GCF_001194135.2 Octopus bimaculoides | reverse complement strand
ACACACACACACACACACACACACACACACACACACACACACACACACATATATATATATATATATATATATACATACATATATATTATATTAAGACCTTTGCCCTTTCCATGTTTATACAAGCTTGACGTGTGTGGAAATTTGTACTGTTCTCAACTAATTAATCTCTGTCAATGCACACGCATATACATACATACATACATACATACATGCATACACAGTGTCATATAGTTAGACACGAGTACACAAATTCGTATTTGTATATGCATAAATATACGTGTATACACAAACAATGAGGACAAAGGACACATTGTGGCAAATTGGTCGGAGAAATATTCTCGTTGCGTAGATTATCGTGTAAGATTTCAATTTTCATAGATTTTAAAATGTGTATATGTATATATATGTGTGTGTGTCTATGTCTGTCTGTGTGTATGTGTACGTGCGTGTCTGTGTGTGTGCGTGCGTTTCTGTGTGTGTGTGTGTGTGTGTGCGTTTCTTTGTGTGTGCACGTGTGTGTGCATGTATACATGTAAAATTGCATATATTTATGTGTATGTGTATGTGTGTATGATACATGTGCGTGTATGTGTGCATGAACGTGTGAATGTGTATACATTTTTTCGCCTTTAATTTGTCTAATTTTTCTCGTTAATATTGAAGTCTACATCCCACCCGTCCACACACATACACACACCTCAATGTCGGAAATATTATTGTAATTTAGTTATTGTTATTGATGTTACAACTGATATCACTTATTAAGTCTATTGCTGGTATTTATGCTGTTGTTGTCGTTCCTGTTACATTGATATATAATGTATTGAGAACATCATGATGATGATGATGATGGGGAGGAGGAGGAGGAGGAGGAGGAGGAGGGAGAAGGGGAGGAGGAGGAGGAGGACGACGACGACGACGATGACGATGACGACGACGACGACGACGACGACGACGACGACGACGACGACGGCGATGACGACGATGACGGCGATGACGACGATGATGACAACGACGATGATGACAACGACGACGATGACGATTATAATGATGATGATGATGATGACGTCAATACAAATATTATGATGATGATACAAATATTACGCTGGAAGTTTAGAGCACTCGAATTTATACTAAATTACGAATCAAAAGGCAACCACTCTGAAATCTACCAGGAAATACTTTGTTATTTGCTCCAAATCTAACATTATTAACCCTAACTATGCTCTCCTTTGACTTTTTCCTAAATTCAACTCTCTCAGCTATAACAGAGTTAATAAATAAGCCGAAAATTTAAGAGCCAGTTCAAAGGTTCCTTTTTTAAAGTTGAGAAATAGATTACATTCGTACATGTTCATACAAGAATATAGATCTATTAGTACTATACAGATAATCATTTGGCTTCATATATCTTTCTAGATGTATTTTTATTTCTAGTTCTCATTTTACAGGTAATGAATTACAGACAACAAAATGAAAGCCAGTTAATTACAATTACATGGTTGTATTTTATCACATTAAAAAGTTAGGAAACTCCAATGTGTTACTTAAAGTCAAATTCTTGAATGGAATATGCGACCCATGAAAATATCAAATTAAAAAAAAAATTATTATATAGCAGTTTGCAGCTGGAGCACAATGCAATAGCAGAGAATGAAATGCGTCAAGAAATGTAAAAGATTAAGGTTAATGGAATGTTTATGTTGGAACAGTGTTGCAAATAATATTTCAAGACAATCCTGAGCAAAAGAAAATATCAAGATTTCATCAGATAACGAGAACTCATATCCACCCAATGTTACATGTATTTGGACCCCAGAATAGCTTCTTTTTATGGATATATCGTTGCTCTCTTTTTTTTTTTTCTATCTCCTTAAAACTTTTGTTTTTCTCTTCGCTTTAAGTTTTTATGTTTAACAAAGATTTTTTCTACTGAAGACAAATCAGGTCAAAATAAGTTTGAAATATGTTTTACTTTAACATTATGTAATAATTTGATTATTTATTTAGTTTTGAAGTTGGAAAAATAAGAAGTCTATAAAAATAGCTTTGGTATTGAGCAATGACTAACTCTTTCTCGTCAACGACGGGAAAGATTTTTATACAAAAGTGATGCATATTGAATACAATTAACTAGGATGTTGTTGTTGTTTTTGTTGTTTAGCTACAACTGATTAAGCATACCTATATTCAAAAGTATTTTAGTCGTGACCGCTCTGTCTCTTTTCTTTTACAAGAATAAGGTTCATCGGTGAAAATATCTAAAGTAAAAGACCACCTTCGGTTATGAATGACCTAAAGACATAACCCTTCGGTTATGAAGCACCTAAAAAGTTCCCTTCCGAGGCACAAGTATGGGCAAGGTTGGTTATGTAAGACCGGCAGTCACTCATATATACTAGCCTCCCCTCTCCACGTCAGCAATATTATTCAAAGGAAAGGAAAGGCCGATACAGCTTGGCACTAGTGACGTCGCAACTCATTTCTACAGCTCAAGAACACAACACACAACCCGGAACGAGAATCGAACTCACTACCTCATGATTGTGAGACCGACGATCAAACAACTGAGCCTGAAAACATCAAAGACTGCATTATCCAATGTGCACATGCTTTTTGTTATTCTAAGACACTATAGAGAGTTTCGGTTACTATTTATAGCACATCGAGCGACCACTTAGAGGCTTCCTCGCTTGCATTTATTTACATTATTTTGAGCAGCACTTCACGTTTCTGTATTCAGTAAACCCAACGTTTAGTTTGGACTTGCACCTCTTCGAAGTATCAAGGTAAGTTTAAAAAGGTTCAGACCATGGATATTTTTATTTCTAAATATGAGTGCATATGTTAGATATGTATGTTTATGTATGCAAAGCATATTCGGTACATAAACATTTTATATTTTACGTAGGCAGTAATTATAAATGTTGTATGTTCTTCTAATAGCTATTCTCAAATTTCTCATAGGTAAAGAAAGTACCCAGTTTCCCATCGACAAACAAAATTCTTTCATTGAGATTGGGACTAGATAATCATACAAACACCTACGTATATATATGTAGGTATGTGTCGATACATCTTTATGTGTAGATATATCTATCTGTTTATCTACTTATTTACCTATTCATATA
>NC_068982.1:42817312-42817802 GCF_001194135.2 Octopus bimaculoides | reverse complement strand
ATATACACATGCATGTAGTTCAAATTTATCGAAAAACAAAGACGAAGACAGGTGTAGGAACAAGCAAGTGTATTAGTTCGATTCTCGGGAAAAAGTCTTTTACGTTTCCAGCCTACGCTGGAATGAAAAAAAGAAACATGTTGTGCTCAGTGGTCCAACATGGAGGATGATTGGGAAAAAGTGGTTGAATGAAAGGGAGATAACAATAAAGAGAGGTTGAATGAAGATATTACATGATTATCGCAGAAAGAGGAGGTGCGCAAGCGTGTGTGTATGTGAGATTGGTGTGTGTGTGTGTGTGTGTGTGTGTTTGTGTAAGTGTGTATGTGTGAATGGAGGCGAGTGAGTTTGGTGTGTGTGTACGTGTGTAGCAGTTGATGTGTGCGTGTTTGTGTCACTGTGACCAAATAGGATGCATGTGTATAATGTATGTACGTGGGCGAAAGTTGTCTTTATGTATGTGTGTGTGTGTGTGTGTGTGTGTGTACGA
>NC_068982.1:42815060-42815925 GCF_001194135.2 Octopus bimaculoides | reverse complement strand
TATATATACACACACATACATATACATAAATACATACATACATACATACATACATACATACATACATACATACATACATTCATGCATATATATATACATACTAGCTGACTACCCCGTACTTCCCGGGAAAGCGGGGCTTATACTTTGGTTCTGTTCTCATAATTGTTTCACTAATCCAGTAACAACAATACAAAGTATGTAGCCCTTAAAACGGTTTTTGTGCATTTACAGAGAATAGCGAACTGTCTTACACAGGATCTTGTTTTAGGAATTCCCAATAAGTTATGAATACAACAAATTGTGAAGTCAGTTTTGTAATAACATGAAATTAGTTACCCGATAGTATGAATTCAAATAAAATAGCCCCGAACAGGGCTTTAATACGTTCTCAGAATATATAGAACTTAGGAGGAAATGTTAACAAGGCATGTATACTAAAATCGTAAAGCATGTTACGTAATAACAGTCTAATCAGGTATGAGATAATAACAATTCAAAGTAAATAACTCTGAAAAGGGCTTTTGTGCGTTCCCAGAGAATATTAACGTCAGTGGCGCTAGTGTTGGTATATTCGTCACAAACCGAAATAAGTGGATCTATTGTTTAGGAAAATACTCTTTAATTGTTTAAGTGTTGTACTGGATAAATTGCGAAAATAACTCTAACAGTTCAGATACTAAGAAATGAGCATACTCAATTTGATTTATACCAAATAATTTACGAAAGTGAATGGGTCATTTTTAATAAATTGAATTTAATTGAGTTTTTACCTGTAAATTTGGATTTTTATCCCTAATATTATTGTTATATATATACATATATATATACATACATATATATATACATACATACATACATACACACA
>NC_068982.1:42810176-42815050 GCF_001194135.2 Octopus bimaculoides | reverse complement strand
GGGGGCCAGCACATTTAAAGAATCAAAGAGATTCAGAAATATTATCTGCAATCTCAGGGGATTAAGGTACATTTTAAAAAATAACGTCGACCACTAACGTGGACAATTAATGCGCTAGAAATAGATCACATCTTGTGTCTATTAAGACCTAAAAAGTTCTCAACATGAAATATAGCAGCATACCAATATATATATATATATATATAAATCATATTATCATAATATGTTATGTATTATACATTGATCATCCGATTTTCCCTCAACATAAACTTATATTAGAGAGATATATTCTGAAAAATCTGTATTAACCTTGCACAACAAGCAGATACCTATTTACATTAAAAATCGGTTGTGCATACAGCAGAGGAGTTGAGTGCGGTCGTTTCATGTTTATTATTATCAGTATATTTACCATAAGATAAGTTATCTATGTGAGGTGATAACATTAAAAAAACACCAGCAGTATCTCCAGAGTTTTAATAATACAGAACAATTGAAACCTTTCTTATAGAGTTACTATATAACGTAATTTCTTCCTGTTTCTGTTTTTTATTAACTTATGAAAATACGACGTTACACAAAATATTTGGAAATGGTGCATTAAAATATATATCCCATGATCCTGGTAAATATATAAAAAAAAGTGAGAACAAGTTCGTAAAGCATTGGATAATTCGAATTTCTTGTAAGAAACCGTACTATATATATTATTTCTATATAAAAAAAGAATTATTATTATTATTATTATTATTATTATTATTATTATTATTATTATTATTAGTAGTAGTAGTAGTAGTAGTAGTAGTAGTAGTAGTAGTAGTAGTAGTAGTAGTAGTAAGAGAGCAGTGCATGCCATCAAAGTGACACTGGGGTACAAATATACGAAGCCCAACATGCCCATTATGACTACTCGTCTGATAAGGGTACACCATACACAATCATATGTGCACGACATGATGATCTCGTATCACGATAAACAACGCATGGTGGGACCCAGTTAGAATTCTGTTCAGGTTGAATAGCCCATCTTTTATACCAAGACACAATATATACATGATAACACTTCCGATCAGTTAAAATCAGAAATCATGTGAACCACTGCCTGGCATTGCGAAAGCTTTCAGCTTACTTTGCTGGGTATAATGGAAAGTGTCAGCTGGTTCTGTTGGCAATATTTTTCCGTTTCTGAACCTTTCATACATAAAAATTCATCCCCTGAGAGTTTCCACTCTTTACTTTCTGTCGTTTTCCATGTATACATATATACTAATTTTGAATTTGATGTATTTAACAAATTAAATATATTTGATGTGTCTAATTTGTTTATCCACATAATTACTTCTTCATCCGCCCAACTTGATCCCTTTTGTAGCCTTTCTTTACCTGGAGGAATGATCCTCTGTAAAGGCATCGTAGTTTAAGTTTGAATTTTTTTAGCACTACTGTCTTCTATACGGAGAATATCTGGATCTCATATGTGAACTAAGTATGTATGTATGTATGTACAGACAGACAGACAGACAGACAGACAGACAAACAGACAGACAGACAAACAGATAGATAGATATATAGATAGATAGTGTTTGTTTGTATGCGTATGTCTGAGGTGTATGTGCGTGCATGCGTACCTATATAGGTATGTGAACGTCCGTGTTAGATTAAAGATTCACCCACTCCATCGAACATCGAAACATTTGCTACACACAAATAATAAGCCATTTGAAAATCAAGGATAATTGACTGCTTTTGAACAGAACAGCGTTTCAAAATACACACTACCACACAAATATCCGCTGTATTAAGACTTTCTATACTTATTTATCGACACTTATTTAAACACATGAGTGTCTTTACATTCAATGAATCAAACAATAAACGTACGGCAGGTTATGTCAATGTTATTTACGCTGAATTTATTGAGATGGAATCTATTGCTTATACTATAAGGTCTTGTAAATGTTGCTTTTATAAATACGTGCCTCCTTTACCATACACACGAATACACACGGACGAACATCCACATGCACATATATATATATGTGTGTGTGTGTGTGTGTGTGTGTGTGTGTGTATTTGTTTGTGTATATTAACAGAAAAACATACTCTTGTATGTGGTTAAATTTGCCGCTGTTTTTCATAATGGTATGCGTTTATACACACGCGCACACACACACACACACACACACACACACACACACACACACACACACTCACTCACTCACACACACGTATATATATAAATTGCACACGCACACATGTATATATGAATTTATATGTGTGAAGGTATATGTGTAGGAGACACCAGTTGTTTGTAAGCAAACTTTCCATTAATGAAATAGGGCCAGGTATTGTTCTGTGTCATGTGTCCAATTTCAACTTATTTCTGTTTCAAAACTACCCACAATATCAGTATGGTCGATCTCCATCTAACAAAGGAAATGAAAATGTATGCCGCATTTATGTGTCTTATCTCCAGCCACAGCAACTCAAACATCATCAGTTTCTTAACGATGCTAGGTCCTGTGTTTTCCAGGACGAGAAATATCATCTGTGCCGATGCCATGACAATGAAACGTTTTGTGTTGAACTGCATTGAGAACGGCGGATTTGAGGCAACAGATGCAAGATTTTATAAACGACAAGCTCAGCAGCGTGTCGGTGAGGGCCATTGTTGAGTAGTTCAAGGTGCCGCAAACAAACATTAGGTGCGCTTTGCACGAAGACGTCAGGTATGTAATTGAGAGATGGCAATTCTTGTCCGGCAAGATCTGGAAGTAGTAAAACTTTGATTTGATTTGGGGTTGATTTTGGTTGTAGAACTGGAGGTCCCAGTTATCTAGATTATGATAGATACCACAAGTTTTAATGCATGACAATTTCTGAGAGAATTTTTTCATTCTTTAATGTCTTTCTTTATCCTGGTACGATGATCATGTGGAGGCACAATGGCGCAGTGGTTAGGGCAGCGGACTCGCGGTCGTAGAATCGCAGTTTCGATTCACAGACCAGGCGTTGTGAGTGTTTATTGAGCGAAAACACCTAAAGCTCCACAAGGCTCCGGCAGGGGATGGTGGCGAACCCTGCTGTACTCTTCCACCACAACTTACTCTTACTTCCTGTTTCTGTTGTGCCTGTAATTCAAAGGGTCAGCCTTGTCACACTGTGTCACGCTAAATATTCCCGAGAACTACGTTAAGGGTAGACGTGTCTGTGGAGTGCGCAGCCACTTGCACGTTGATTTCACGAGCAGGCTGTTCCGTTGATCGGATCAACTGGAACCCTCGACGTCGTAAGCGACGGAGTGCCAACAAGAACGATGATTATGCTAAAACTATATTTTGCCATTAATGTGTGCGTGTCTATGTATATTTTATATATAATTTGTATGAGTACGCTCTTGTGAATCGATCTTAATATTCTGTATAATATATATACTTGTTATAAACAGTTAACTTGTTACAGACAGTTAGTAACATAATGCACAGAGTGTGAGAGGTATTTGAGAGCATATATGGTAATTTAGTAAAACAAGTCTAATCCAGCGATTGCAGCATAGAATATGCAAGTTAACCAACCAGAAATACACAAGAACCGCCAACAAACATGTATTTGTAATATGGTGTCAAAATGTTTGTCGCTCGAAACAGCGACCCGTTCACTAGCACAAAGGAAAGAAAAACGAACGAAACTTATCACTTATTTTGCTTTTGTTTTTGCTTTCTTTTTGTCAGTGAAAAGGTCGCAGTTTTGAGCAACAAAAATATTGACGCTATATTACAAATAAATGTTTAACCATATAGGTGTGAGTGTGTGGTAAGAAGCTTCTTTCCCAACCGTATGATTCGGGATTCAGTCCCACTGTGTGACACCTTCAGCAAGAGGCGTCTACTATAACCTCGAGCTGGACTAATGCCTTGTAAATGGATTTGGTAGACAGAAACAGAACAAAGCCCGTCATATATACATATATGCGTGTGTGTACGTGTGTGTCACACCATAGATGTTTACGTCACCCGTAACTTAGCAGCTCGGCAAGAGAAAACGATAGAGTAAGTACCACGCTTACAAAATGAAAAAAAATTACTGGGGTTAGGCGGACCTGAGTTTATGGTAACTGACGTTAAACTCAGATGCCACGCCTTGTGATTGAACATGGGTGTTCATGAGCGATCTTCTTAACCACACAACTACGCATATTCTCCCCCCTCTCTCTCTCACTCCCTCTCTCTCTCTCTCTCACTCCCTCTCTCTCTCTCACTCCCTCTCTCTCTCACACTGTCTCTTCGAGATATATATATATATATATATATATATATACACAGACACACAAAAACACACACACAAACACACATATATATATATAGGAGAAATAATGTGTGTATGCTTGGGTGTAAGTTTTTTATATACATATGCTTGTGCGCATGTATATATTGATAGCTACATGATGTATTTATGCATGTAAATGCATGCACACAAACACGCACACGCATATATGGTATAAATATGCGTGTGATTGTGAGTGTGTGCGAGCGTGTGTGTGTGTCTTTGTATGTTTATGTATGTGTGTGTGCGTGTGTGTCTGATAGACACAAAATATTACATAATACTAAATACATCATTTAAAGTTATCTTATTAGTTTTAGTTTATTGCTTATTCTATTTTACTTTATATTTCTTTCATAATTTTGTTTTTATTTATGTTTTGTGTTTATTGACAGAGGATGTGTTTCGTCCCATACAATTGAAAGTGTTGTATTCAGCCTTAAGAGATGTTTGTTTACTATTAACAAACTCGCATACATATATACATACATACGTACATACATACGTACATACATATATACATATATCTATATTCGTATATGTATATATAT
>NC_068982.1:42808284-42810081 GCF_001194135.2 Octopus bimaculoides | reverse complement strand
TATATATGTATGTATGTACATACGTATGTATGTATGTATGTATGTATGTATGTATGTATGTGTGTGTGTATGAAAGTTTTAATTTTAGAAAGCTAGATGAATACATCTTGTAAATCATATTTGATATTTCGGTCAACAGACTGTATTCCTGAGCTCAAAACTAAAACAAGATTGGAATGAAAAATAAAAAAATTTAAATTAGGTCTCCCAATTCGTGGAATATTTAAAAGGCATTGATAATATGCTTTTAAGAATATCAGCAATAAATAAATAAATGAATAAATAAACGATTACATTCATTCAACCATGGCTATAGGCACAGGCATGGTAGTGTAGTTAAGAAGCTCGCTATTCAACCACAGGCTTTCGAATTCCGTTCCATTGCACGGCACCTAGACCATGTCTTCTGCTACAGCTCCAGGCTGGTCAATGACTTGTGAATGAATATGGTCGATTGAACCTATGTAGAAGCTTGTCATATATACTATGTGTATTTGTGTGTGTATGTGTATCTGCATTTGTTGTTCCGCCGCTTGACAATCGGTGTTGGTTTGTTTACGTACATGTAACATAGCAGTTCAGCTAAAATGATCGATTGAACAAGTAACAACCTTAAAAAGTAAGTACTAGGGACGACATGTGCGACTAAAACCCTCCAAGATGGTTCCTCAGCAAGACCGCAGTCCAATGACTGAAGCAAGTACCAGAAACAATGTGGAATGTTGAATACCAGTTCCAATACCCTGAACGAAGGACGCTATTGTTTGACAAGTCCTCAATACCATAATTGAGACAATCAGGAAGGTACTCAGCGACGGAACAAAAGCCCAAGTTACAATCAGAAAAAGGAGGGTGAGACAAAACACAAGAACAATTTGATGATGTTTGATGATGACCTAGAGAAGTAGCATAAATTGCCAACACTTACCCTCTGCTCTCGATGAGTCAAAACATCAGGATTTCTGAGACAACTACAGCTCATTTTATTTGAATTTACTGTGCCCTGGGAGAGTTAATCAATGAGGCGCAAGAGGGAGACGGGACAAAGTACTATAAGTTGATAGCAGACACGATGCTTGCCAGTGGGGATCGGGAAATAGTGGAAGCGGAGGTCGGTCTCTTTGTAAGTCTATGGTACTTTGGACATAATAAAATAAGCAAATTGTGGGCTATCTAAAACAGACGTTGCAGAGAAAATATCTAAATAAATCTAGCTAAAGGGAAGTAACCAGTGGGAATAATAGAATGCTACTGCAATATAGGCCGAAACTTGATCGAAATAGTTCGATTTGTTTGAATGAGAGTGGATGTTGAAAGATCCAAAATATACAGTGGGTCTAGGACATAGAGCAATTTATATCGTGTAATTTTACATTAAGGACTGGAACGTACAATTTTCTGTAATTCAGACCGACTCATGATCCCAGCAGACAAAATAGAAAAGGCGTTGCTCCGGAGATGTGCTGGAACAGTCACTCTGTCTCATGGGGCTTGCACTTACAGATAACCATCTCCAGCACGATAGCGGTGAGCAGGGATATGGTCCGGAGACCTAGGATACAAGTCTGACAATTTGCAAAGTTATTGCAACCGAAGATTTGAAGAACTGCACGGAATTTTATTTCATCGAACCAAAAAGAGTCAAAAACGCCTGTCAAAAAGAAAAACATGTCTCAACAAACTATTCCGCTCTTTGTTCTTATTGAAGACTTCTCCAAATGATTACCTTAAAATGGATCTATCTATGTATCTACTATATATATCTATATCTCTGTCTCCCCATTTCACTCTCTTTGT
>NC_068982.1:42803025-42805757 GCF_001194135.2 Octopus bimaculoides | reverse complement strand
TATATATATATATATATTATAACATATATAACGTGTGTGTGTGTTTAAAGGTACGACTCGAAGTAGATGAAACTAAATAGCTGTAAATAATGGGTTCATTTAACCCAATATTTACACACTATTATACATAGTTTTATCTCCTTCATGTTCTACCGGTAAAAGCGAATTGTTTCATATATGTAAATAATTTTAAATATATCTTTTTCGTAAGCCCAAAGTATGCAAGCTGAAGAAATAATACAGGCTGATAGTTTTACCTGGTATTTTAACATTTCAGGATTGGAACTTCTTCGTCAGACAATCTTTAGAAAAAAAAAAAGTTGTCATTCGCTGACTACGTTGTTCTCTTGTGTAACAGTATGAACGATTGATATGCAACGCTATAGTAATCAATCGACAGTGTGCAGCATTGGATCTGTTATTAATGCGTAGTATTTCTTAATTAAAAGAGTTTCTTTTATTCCCGGCGATTCTTTCTCCAGCTTTAATAGAAACATGGATATCTTCAGTGTGGCATTTCTGTAGATTTTTATTTATTTATTTATTTATTGACGGAAGATGCATTAGTATAGATGTGTTCTTTAATCTGTATGAATAAGTATCATATGGCACTTCGGATATGGAATTCGTTGCATTTGCTACACATTATTTAATACTCCACGTAGGACCGCAGACCTGATCGGGATGTTGAGCAGTGTATATATGGTGATGGTTTTGTCTTGGTTTGTTTTTAGGCAGGACTCTCCTTCGAGAAGGTCTTGAATGTACCGATTGTATATTCAATCCCGCCTTACGGGTCACGTTGTGATCGTATGACAACCCATGCTCTTTCACTAAACGCCGGGCATTCAGCAGATCACCTAACAAAATCCACGCATCCAACAATAACTCCATTGTTTTAAAACTTCCACATTTCAATGAAGAAACCACTGCTGCAATGCGTATATAGATACGTGTGTGTGTGTGTGTGTGTGTGTGTGTGTGTGTGTGTGTGTGTGTGTGTGCGCGCACATATTTATTATGCATATATCTTTGGAATGTTGATAACGAAAACAATATCACATTTTAAACCTTAGAAAAGTTTTGCATAGTTTTAGTGTTCCGCTTCGTTATGCGAGAACAATGTGCTCATAACACATTCGTGCAACAATAAGGCGAGTATGTCATAAAAACAATAAAGCGAGTCCTCGTAAAACGATGTTCCTTTGTGACACACAGAACAGCTATATACATATTTATGTTTGAGTCAGCAGGAAAATATCAAGAATAAATGCACAAATCATCGTTTCAGATTTTGCTGTACACAGTGCAAATAACTATTTTTTTTTTTCATGTGTTCATAGTATTATGAATGTAGGTGTATGTGCTAGGATGTACAGTTGATGATCTGTAGCAGATGAGACTCTGTAGACAACTTCAAGAGATGCAGCTCAGTTTCAACTTTTATCTCTCTTGCTGCGTAGATAAAATAGTGGGTTCCATTTCAGCAACTCTACTTCCCGTTTTAAAGATGAAATAACACACACATCATACTTATATATGTGAAGTATGCAAACACCCGTAAATAATTCTATATTTGTACACGCGCATACATGCGCATATACACACATATACTCACAATCTCTCATCTGCATGGCTGTCTCTCTTTCTCTCTCTATATATATATAGAGATCTGTGTGTGTGCGTGTGTATGTGTGTGTGTGTGTGTGTGTGTGTGTGTACATAGTTTTCTGTGTATATAGACTCTTGTGTCGTTTATTATATGTATATTTTTTCGTTAAACTCTTTGCTTTTGTATTTTTTTATATTTTCTTCAAAGAATGTCCTTTTTACTTTTCAGTCTAGAAACGCGTGTCATTTTTTGTACCCGTCTTATTCTGTCCTTCATTCTTGCTCATTTGTACACCAGTAGCTTTTTCCTGTTTGTGCGACCAAATCCAGCGATATGCTTTGAAATTGAGGTTTTTAGTCCATAACTAATGACAGATGAGGATGTCTACCTCTACTGTGTGTTATTCCCAGTGTTTTGTACGTCCCTTCGTCGTCTTCCTCTGCAACTATATATATATATATATATATATATATATATATATATATATATATATATATATATATATATATATATATGTCAAAGTAGCACTCCGTCGGTTACGACGGCGAAGGTCCCAGCTGATACGATCAACGGAACAGTTTGCTCGTGAAATTAACGTGCAAGTGGCTGAGCAATCCACAGACACGTGTACCCTTAATGTAGTTCTCAGGGAGATTCAGTGTGACACAAAGTGTGACAATGCTGACCCTTTGAAATACAGGTGCGACTCATTTTTGTCATTTTTGTGAGTGGACTAGAGCAATATGAAATAAAGTGTCTTGCTCAGGGACAAAATGCGTCGTTGGGAATCGAACTCACGACCATACGATCGTAAGCCGAATGCCCTTAGCCGTTAAGCCACGCGCCTTCACATATACATACATACAGATATATATATGTATATATATATATATATATATATATATATATATATATATATATATATATATATATATATATATATATAATGTGTGTGTATTACGTATGTATGCATGCATGTATGCATGTTTGTGTGCATATCTATCTATCTATCTATCTACCTATCTATATATATACATATATAATATAAATAATATATAGATATATGCATATATCCATACATATATGTATAATATATATATATATATATATATATATATAT
>NC_068982.1:42798781-42803015 GCF_001194135.2 Octopus bimaculoides | reverse complement strand
GCATATTACTCTACCTCTGTTATTTGAGTACTCTTCTTTCCACCTTGTTGCACATTTCATGTGCTTACTCCGGTATATATATATATAGTGAAATATTTCCCCATTGTACCATTCTCATTAGTTGCGTCATTTACTCGACTAAAATTCCGTCCTGATTTGTCTTCAATTCTTGCAAACACCCTCTTTTTTTCACGCTTGTGTGCAGCATAAGCAAAAAGAAATGCTCCACACTGGAATGGAAAAAATGTAAGCTTGTCACAAGCTTACCGTTTATTGTGCAATATGCACTTTCACTCAAGCATTATATATAATAAGCTACTAAAGAAACTTTAAGAATATATATTACAATTTCCTTGAGTTTTGTTTCAAATTAAATATCAAAATATGTGACACATGAACCATTTCGCCTACGAATTATGTTTAACTTCAGTGAAAAACTGATGCTGTGTTAGATAATAGAACAGTATGATGTAAACCGAAATAGTGAAAACATATGTGGATTGATAATGCTACTGATTAATCTATATTGTATTAGCTGTTTCCTGAAATGTCAGCGTAATTATAATTTTCTACATGTTTATATCTCGAATACATTTTTGTCTAAAACTAAGACAAATATGTTCAATATTATAGTCTTACATAAAGTATTCCATACTTTCAAAGAATTTTATTAAAATACAGTCATTTTCTTCTATAGTTTCTCTTGTCAACAAATTTTATAGTTTCTCAGAATTATATGTGTTACATAGATACATACACACACACACACACACACACACACACACACACACACACACACACACACACATATATATATATATATATATACATATATATATATACATATATACATACATATATATGCATGTATGTATGTATGTATGTATATATTTATATATAGATATGTATGCAAATATGTATATATATATATATATATATATATATATATATATATATATATATATATATATATATATATATATGTATGTATGTATGTATGTATATTGGTTGCTCGTGGATACAGGACACTATTCGCTTGCATTTGTATAGGGTGAGAATTATAACAAACACAGACTCACACACACACGCACACACACACACACACACACACACACACACACACACACAATCACACAAAAAAACAATCATACACACATGCAGGTATATGTGTGTGTGTATATATGCAAACATATATAGAGACATACGACGGGCTTATTCAGTTTCCGTCTAGCAAATACACTCACAATGCTTTGGGGCAGCCCGGGTCTTTAGTAGAAGACACTCGGCCATAGTGCCACGCAGTGGGACTGAACTCGCAACTACGTGATTGGGAAGTAAACTTCTTACCGCAAAACAATGCGCATGTTTATTTTATTCGAATATTTGATCATTGATTAAACATTAATATTTACTAGCTCTTTACGAAGTAAAAGGAAAGCTAATGTAAATGATTTCGCAAACAACCAACGAAGGAGTTTTTACTTGGTCTCTCAACCTGCTAGAAATTACAGCTAAATATACCTGAACCACAGGGAGTGACTTTTTGAAACAATCGTACATTAAATAACAGAGTCTATTAAGTCTACGATAATGTGCATAACGCATGAAAAAGAAAGAAAGACATGTCTTTGATAACAAGTGTGTTCGATCATATTCTTTGAACTAAAGAGAAACAGCAGCCACAACAACAAAACCTTTTCTGCCAATGTACGAGTGGACATTTGAGATTTAAACCTATATTTCCATGCCACATTGAAATAATTTCATTCGACGTAAACTATGAATAACCACATGAGAGACACAAGTGTTTTTTCTCCAATCTCCTGACCAATAAAATACAATCCTTGTAACTATAACTAAATAGCTTTCAGTATATCTGAAACACTTTGAATTAACAGTTTGGAGGAGTTCTATTCTTCATTTGTGTATAATATGTCTAAGGAAATCGTATAATTTATCTAATTGCTAACCAGAGTTAAGTCAGTGTCAGTCTATCGACACAAACTTACAGGAGATGTCAATGAGCAGATTATTTCAATTTCATGCATTTCTAAACAGAATTACCGGGGTAATCAAAATGGATTTAACTAGATATCGAAACCTGGTAGCTAACTTAACCCGATAAGAGTTCAACCTGTACTCAGCAGAGCTTGCCACAACCAGTGTTATAGAAAAATTATTAACTGTAAAATGTGTATCGCTGCTTTTCTTTTTTTTCTGCTTCGGTTCCGACAAAGAAAGACACTGTGTATAACTGGACATCGTAATTATATCAGGTATTATAGTGGTTAAGTAGTAAATGTTGATAATTTATGTTATAATCTGGATGAATGGAGATCAGTCGTAGAAGGATTTGAATGGGAATTGTAGTAGTAGTAGTAGTAGTAGTAGTAGTAGTAGTAGTAGTAGTAGTAGTAGTAATGAAGGGATCACAGTAGATGTGTTTATAGTATAAAATATAGTGGTGATACGGGTTCTGGTAATAGTTAAATAGTGATGAATGAGTGTACGATCGCTTTTTATGGTTTGGAACATGAATGAATCTGGACTGATGTATCATTGTTAATGGTAGTAATGTGTATGTTTAGAGTGCTTGTATTGTTGGTAGTACTAGTTGTTGTTCATAGTTTTGCGTTGATAGTGGCGGTTGTAGTACAGGCAGTTGTGATTGATAGGATATTGGCGGGCAATGTTGATGGAGGAAATGTTGTTTTTATTAACTTTCGATTTATTAGTGATTTCATAACAAGAATATAAAAGATGATAACAACAACAACAATAATAATTCTTTCTATTACGGGCATAAGGCCTGAAATTTCGCAGGGTGGGAGATTAGTCGATATCTTCGACTCCAGTGCGAAAATGATACTTGTTCATCGACGTAAGAAGGATGAAGTGCAAAGTGGACCTTGGTGGTTACTTGAACTTAGAAGGTAAAGATGGAGGGAATGCTGCTAAACATAAAAATATAAAAGATAAAACAACAAGACCTGACATTCGAGATGTCAGGTCTTAGGTGTTTGTCGCTCAAATTGACACGGATGTGTGACTGAAATTTTGAGGAGAGAACTAATTAATTACATCAACTTCAGAGCTCAACTGATACCTTATGTCTCGACCACGAAAGGGATGGAAGTCAATGTCAACCTCAGTAACATTTGAACTTGGAACGTAAAGGGCTGGAAGAAATGACGCTAAGCATTCTGCCTGGACCACCGATAAAGATTTTGCCAGATAGAATAACAATATTGCTTTCTTACTAGGGACACAAAGCTTGTAATTTGAGGTCAGGGAGCGAATACTTTACATCGACCCCAATGCTCGAGAGGTACTTATTTTGTTGACCCTGAAACGATGAAACGCAAAGTCGATATCGGTGGTATTGAATGTAAAGAGTCATAATAATAATAATAATAATAATAATAATAATAATAATAATAATAATAATAATAATAATAATCTTTTCTACTAAAAGCACAAGGCCTGAAATTTTGTGGGGAGGAGAGTAGTCGATGACATTGATCCCAGTGTTTTATTGGTACTTAATTTATCGACCCCAAAAGGATGAAAAGGTAAAGACCACTTCAGCGGAATTTGAACTCAGAACGTAATGAGTCGGAATAATAATAATAATAATAATAATAATAATGATAATGGGAATAAGAAAAATATGAGAAAGAATAACAACAACGACTATATTAGTTATGGTGATAATGGCGGGCATAGTGATTTGATTTGCGGGGGCGTTAATAATGGCGGCGATGCGGATACAAGGGGAGGGTAGATATAAAGGTGATGGTCATGCAGAAAAAAAAGTGTCTGGCTGCATATGCAGCGCCGGAAGTAGATAATACCAACATTTTTTATCAATCAGACCCAAGATACAATGTAGAGCAGTTGTATTCAGGAAGTGTGTCCATGACTTCATTATTCAACTCTCCTTTTAATTCTTTCCGCCATGATAACCCTACTCTCTATTTTCACCATCCCTCCTCTAACTCCCTGAACTGTTCTCTTCTCTTTTTATTTCGCCTCTAAACGCTCATCTCTCACTCACCCTTTCATGTCCAACGTTTGCATGAATGTATTGTATGTATATCTATGCATGCATCTACGTATGTATGTATGTATGTATGTAAGCATATGTATATGTGTGAACATATTTGTATATACATGCATACATACATATATATATATATATATATATATATATATATATATATATATATATATA
>NC_068982.1:42796854-42798618 GCF_001194135.2 Octopus bimaculoides | reverse complement strand
ATATATATATATATATATATAATTTCAACACCTCAATTTGATTTTTCGTTCCAAGCAGGAATTTTAGCAACAAATATATATGTATCTGTATGTGCACGCACGCGTGTGTGTGTACATGTGTATGTGTTTACATATATCTATCTATCTATCTATTTATGTATGTATATATGTATGTATGTATGTATATATATGTATATATATATATATATTTCCTCCATTCATCTTTTTCTATTTCCAGTTACTTTTTCTCACGCACTCGCACACAAACACACACGGTCCGCACGCACACACACACACACACACACACACACACACACACACACACACACACACACACATGCATACACACTCACTCACACACACACATATCGAGCATATATCCTGTTAGAAAGTAAGAATGAAGCAACACGCAACAGTTTTATCCGAACATTTTATTGCAGGTGTCAGTGAGTAACACCTGACCGAATTCTAGAATTCGGACAGCCGTACAAAACCACTGCTAATACTACTACTAATGATTATGATGCGGAAGAGGCGATGGACTAGGAGAAGAAGTATGAGGACGAGGATGAAATGATGATGAGAATAATAATGATAATAATAATAATAATAATAATAATAATCATCATCATAATAATCATAATAATAATCATAATAATCATAATAATAATTCTTTCTCTTATTGGTAATATTAAAAATATTTATAACTAATCCTTGCTATTATCACAACAGCTGTTGTTGTTTTTGTTGTCATTATCCTCCTCATCAGTGTCCATCTAGTTCTGGTCGTGTGGCTGTTGTTGTTGTTGCTGTTGTTGTTGGTGTGGCTGTTGTTGTTGCTGATAGAACATGCACTTTTGTTTTTTTGTTTTTGTAACTGGCTTCGTCATTGAAGGATATATAAATTACACTCGAATGATTCTCTTCTACAGAAGCTATCGTGCTTCTCTCCCCCTACACACACCCACCCACACACACAGCTCATGTCTTTTTCTCCTCTCCTACACCGCCTTCCTGCCAACTACTGCTTGTTCTAAACTGATCAGCGCTGTTTCCGTAATCCGGTTATGTAGCCGGTCAGTCAACTTCTGAGTGAGGTGGTTTTAATGATACAATAAAGCAAAGTAAGAACTGGAAACCCTTTTGTATATTATGATTAAGGGCCATATACTTCCATATGGCGCGTTTTATCAACAAAAGTCTACCGGATTTTGTCTGAGTACTTATTTTATGGTTCATTCGGGTTCAAATTCACATATACATTCATTCAGCTATACACACATACACACAAATATATAAACAAAAATTATACTTACACACACACACACACACACACACACACACATGAGTGAGTTTGTGTCTCAATTCAAATATATATGGGCATATATATACTTGTGTGTATGTGTGTGAGTGTATCCGTGTGTGAATGTATTTATATATATATATATACATAGATAGATATGTATATGCATATATGTGTATTATGTATGTGACATGTGTATATATTTATATATATCTATAACATACATATACTTATATATAAATACATACACATATATATATACTAATATATATACAAATAAATACATATATATATACACACATATATCCATATATCCATATATGCTTATACACACAGACACACAGACACACACACACACATATATATATATGTATATACACATATCCATATATATATATATATATATATAAATGTATGCATATACTATGCATACGTAAATATATATATATATATATATATAT
>NC_068982.1:42794596-42796844 GCF_001194135.2 Octopus bimaculoides | reverse complement strand
ATATATATATATATATATATATATATATATATATATATATATATATACATACATATACACATACACAGGTACACACAACCATATATTTGTATGAATATATGTTTTTATAAAAATCTTTTGTTAGTTAGTGTGGTTGTTTATATACAAATATCTGCATGTGAAGAGAATAAGCGTGTGTGCAAAGGCGTGTGAAATACATATTTTATTACTTCATTCTAAAGTCGCATTGAATAGATTTTAAACTGAAAGAGCAGGAAAGTAACATAGTGAAAGAGAGAGGGAGAGAGAGAGAGAGAGAAAGAGAGAAACAGACAGACAGACAGTGAAAGAGAGCGCAAAATAGAGAAAAAGGAAGGGTTTTCAAAGAAGAAAAGGGAGAGATTGAAGGAAAGAGTGATAGATTTATATATTAATGCTTAATGATGTGTTCAGATTAGTGATGGTAAAACGATCGTCAAATGAAGAGAAATTCGTGAGTACGAACCTAAAAGCGTGGAAACAAAGCCTTTTAGCTCTTCTCTGGCAAACATCCTGTCAGAAATTATATGACATTAGACATTAGACATTATATCCTCCTTCCCAGACACATTAACATTAGGCTTATGTTCGCTTTCTTTTAAAAAAGAATAAATCCCCTTATAATAATGAAGTCCCTATTGAATGAAGCTGTCTATACATTTTTATTTTATTTTACTCAGACACACAAACAGACATACAGACATGCATACATAACCATGAACACACGTATAGCCCTCAACTGAACACGGTCATGTATGCATGCCCAGAAACACAAGCAAGCGCAAGAGAAAAAAGGGAATGAAAGCGAGATAGAGTGTGTGAGTGTGTGAACGTGTGTGTGTGTGTGTGTGTGTGTGTGTGTGTGTGTGTGTGTGTGTGTGCGTGTGTGTGCTACAAAATATATGTGTTGATGTATATATACAAACGTGCAGACATTTGAGTGGTGCTAACGACAGTCGTTGCAGGAAATGATCGTGCTCCCAAACCATATTTCAATAACCAAGCAACGTCCCGACATTAAGGTATGGTCTGACTTCACACACACAAAAAAAAAAGGGTGAAGAAGAAATGCACAAACCGTGATTGCTGAAAGTTAAAATGGAGTGTTCACATGGTAGGAAAAGCCTAAGATATACATAAAAGAGATCTTTGGGAATCATGTGGGACACAAGGGTGCTAATCCATGGCATTTCAAATAGAAGCAAGTGCTGTAGGTTACAGCGAAATCCACATGAGTGCCAGGTGATGGCTCAAGACTATTGAAACAGAATAATGTCAAAGCATTAGTGATATATATTAATTGAACTGGCTGGCAAGAATGCGTTATATGTGCAAATTAGTCTATCCAGTTTATTTATATCTCTTAATAATGACGAGATTATAATTATTGTTTCCTTAAACAGTTAGCGAAAGGTATTGAGTTGCTCATGAAATAGTAACGGGTGACTAAAAGTAACCGAATAATCTCTCACTTATTGTCCCCACAAAACATTTTTTGTAAGTACAATGTGTTTGTGTCTGTCTACTCCATATAGTATTGATTAAAAATCTATACATATATCAGGTATATATATTTTAGTACAATACACACACACACACACACACACACACACACACACACACACACACACACACATATATATATAAATATAATATATTCACATATATATATATATATATATGTATGTTTGTGTGTTTGCGCGCGCGTGTTTGTCTGTGTGTGTGTGTCTTGGTTCTCTGTCGGTTATGACGGCGAGTCTTCCAGGTGATAGATCAACGGAACAGCCTGCTCGTGATATTAATGTACAAGTGCCTGAGCTCTCAACAGACATGCGAACCCTTAACATCTCTCTCTGGCAGATTCAATGTGACACAAGAGTATGAACAACTAATTTTGTCGGCTGAGTTGACGAAGCAACGAGAAATAAAATGTCTTAATCAGGGAAAAAAAGCATCACCGGGAATCGAACTCACACTATTACGCTTGTTAGCCGCAAACCCTAGCCACTTCTCACATGCAGTGTTGATTCGTAATCTTTCTAAAACAATGAATGTGTGTATATATATATATATATGTGTGTGTGTGTGTGTGTGTGTGTGTGTGTGTGTGTGTATATATATATATATATATATATATATATATATATATATATATATGTATGTATACATGTATATATGTACATGTTTATGTGTGTGTGCGTAATAAATAAATTACATGTCTGCATTGATG
>NC_068982.1:42793284-42794143 GCF_001194135.2 Octopus bimaculoides | reverse complement strand
TAACAGTAAGTGCTAGAGATGATGTGATCGAATGTATTCAAGAACAACCGTCCATAACCAGTACACCACAGCTTATCTAATATATTTTGAGTATTTGTATAAATATATATTATCCATATTAATATTTGAAGAACTTATGAATAAAAATCAGTATTATTCATAATTTTGTGAAAGCAAAGCATGTTTAATAAAGCAAAGCAATAGTCGTTCCGTATTTGTTTTAAACATTTACACTGAAGTTAATTTTAAAGGTTTGAAAGGCAAGTAAATTTGAAATAATTTCATTTGATCTCCAGTAAATCAGGAATCTAAAAAGATAGAATACTGTCGTTCTGGAAATTTTGCAGCATAGCTACAGAACAGTGACCTAAAATAATTATATATTAAACCGGGGAAAAAACATCGTGTGTTCTAAATGTGTATATATATATACTTCTCCGGTGTAATGAAAATGCTTTCTATTGTAATGGTGACCTGTACGTATGAATGTATATACGTATTTGTGCGTGTATGTATACATATTAAGTCGACACAGAGAGAAAAATAATAATACATTGTAATAGATAGATAGATAGATAGATAGATAGATAGATAGATAGATGCATTTATACTTATATATATATATATACATGCATATGTCATTCATCAATCGATATATTTATATATATATATATATATATATATAATAATAATACATATATATGTAGACAAATATATATATATATATATGTAGCATGTAATGTATACCTATATGCATATAGATATGTATATTATGCGTGCATATACATTATGTGTGTGTGTTTGTGTATATATATATATATATATATATATATATATATATATATATATATATATATAT
>NC_068982.1:42790460-42792760 GCF_001194135.2 Octopus bimaculoides | reverse complement strand
GGAGTGCTGAAAACTTCCTCGCTTAAAGGGCATCGTGAAAGACCTGGCTGGAGTCCCAGCCTTCCGAGTTTTTTTGCAGACCTAGAGCTATTGAAGGACCGCTGCAATAAATGTGTGAATATGAGAGGGTAATATGTTGAATAAAATCATAATTAGGTGCTGTTTTTTCTTTTACTCAAAGCCAGGACCTTTCAGCACTCCCTCGTGTACACACACACACACACACATACATACATGCATACACACAAACACACACACAAACACTCACACATGAATAAAATAAGAAGAATAATCAATGAATTCCAAGATTCCTTCACAGACAAAGAGAAAGATTATATATGCACCTCTGTAATCAAAGAGAGCAATTTCTATGGATTACCCAAAATCCACAAAAGCTCCGAAATACAAAGTGCCATAAATAAGCAGAAAAACCAGTACGTAAAAATTCTAAGGCCTGCTAACCTCAAACTAAGACCAGTAGTTGCTGGACTTCAAGGACCAACACAATAACTAAGTCAATATTTTTTTATATACTCCTAAGACCTTTGTGCCCTTTAAAACGCAGTTATGTATAGGATGGCATAAATTTCATCCAACACATCCCTCCCACTGTCGCAGGAGGTACTATACTCGTACGTTTTGATGTCACCAATCTCTATACTAATATAGGTCCCACTTTAGGCCGAGAAGCAATCGAACACTGGGTAGAGCAACATAGAGAACGGATAAATGAACGCTTCAAGACTGAGTTCATCACGAAGGTCACCCGTCTAGTACTAGAGGAAAATACCTTTAGCTTCGACAATAAAACATATCGACAGTTAAAGGGCACGGCTCTGGGTACACGGTTTGCGCCCTCATATGCAAACTTAGTTATGGGATACTTGGAAGAAAAACTTTATGAGGAAGTAGAAAAAGCTTTTGATCAAGAATACAAGAAACATATTAAAAAGTGGAAACGCTTCCTTGATGATTGCTTCTTCTTCTGGGACGAATCGAATGAAGATCTGAATATATTTAACAATATACTGAACACACTTCACCCATCCATCAAATTGATGACAGAATCCAGAACTACCATTCCTGGATATCCACATAAAAATAGAGAACTCCACATTCACAACAGACATATTTTACAAAAAAAAAACTGACACACACCAATATTTAAATTTCTAATCTTGCCATCATCACACATCAAAAGAAACATCCTATACAGCATGGAAAAATGCATCTGTGCTATATAATAACTGACCCCAAAATACGTGAAATCCAGCTCAACGAACTCAAAGGCTTCCTCACAATACAGAAATACTCCTTAGGATTAATTAATGAGGGAATTAAAAAGACGATGAAACTGAACATTACCCAACTACGGACACCTAAGGAAAATGTTAATGAAAACACGATTCCGTTCATTAACACACACAGTCCTGGAATAACCAACATCTTTCACGCCATAAAACCTATACTCCTACAAAGCCTCAAAATGAAAACTCTGATTGAAGAAAAGCACCTTACGGAATAACAGACACCAACCAAAAAATCTTTAAAAAACACCTCACAAGGGCAGAATTCAATTCAGAGAATAAATCAGAATTCTTAGTAAAAGAATGTGGAGATAGGAGATATGGAACATGCAACAATATCAACAACTTCAAATACTTGAAAATTGGTTCCCACATAAAATTCAAGGGCGGATCCCTTTTCAAAATAAATGCAGATATGAACTGCAAAACAAAAAAACCTCACATACTGCATTACCTTCCCAAACTGCTAAGAAAATTACATTGGCAAAATAAATAATTCCCACTGCCAACGTGCAAGAATCCAGAGGTAAACATATCCGACAAGAAGAATTACGCAAGATTCCATTAAGTAAGCATCTGGAAATATACGGCGACGGAAAATTCCAAATTTTTCCCTTTTACAAATGTGCACGGGACGATCCTCAATACCGAAAAGCAATGGAACTACATTTCATCAAAAAATTCTCTCCAAAGTTGAATGTTCGAAAGAAAAGCAGAGACAGTACGTTTTGTAAGTGTTATACTAATGCTCTGCAGCGCAAAATTATGGAATTGAAAGAGGCGTGATCGAAGTTACACAGTATAAACATGGACATATTCTCAACTACACATGCACACAAACACACACACACACACACACACAAACACACACACACACACACAAACACACAAACAGGCACACACGCACATACACACAAACACACACTTCATCAAGGAATCCTCCGTAAAATTGAATGTTTGAAGGTAAAGTGGAGAATTTGAATTCCTTATTGC
>NC_068982.1:42786640-42790207 GCF_001194135.2 Octopus bimaculoides | reverse complement strand
TGTGTGTGTGTGTGTGTGTGTGTGTGTGTGTGTGTGTGTGTGTGTGTGTGTGTGTGTGTGTGTGTGTGTGTGTGTGTGTAACGAAAAACGTTCTCCTTAATTGCTTAATGAAACAAGTGACGCAGAAATAGAATATTTTTTCATTGCGGAAACGTTGCCACTGTCTGTTATGAAATTTGCTTCTCAATAATGTGGCCTTTGCTTCAATCTCACTGCGCGGTACCTTGGGCGAGTTTCTAACTACTATAAGCCAGGACTCATCAAGGACTTGTGACTGGATTCTGAAGACAGACACTGAAATAAATCTGTCGCATATATAACTAATGTATGTTCGTGTGTGTATGTAATTATGCCTTTCTACAACTAACACCTCCACCACCACTTGAAAAGTGGTGTTGTTTGTTTACCTCCGCGTAATCTGGCGGTTCGGCAATGCGAGTCCGCTAGAGTTAGTACCAGATTTAAAACGGTATTGGTGTCGATTTCTGTGTCTAAAGCCTTCGAAGCAATGGACCCAGCATGGCCGTAATCCAAAGACTGAAACGAGTAAGCGATGAACGATGTATAAACAAATAAATGCATTTTTATCGTATCTCTGCTATTTCTTTCAGTCATTAGACTGCGACCATGCTGGGGCAACGCCTTGATAAAATTGTAGTCGATCGAATCAACTCCGGTACTCATTTTATTTTTAATCCTAGTACTTACCGTATCGGTCGAACAGCTAATAAATAAATAACAAATACAAATTATTAAAATCTGATATACTGCATAATGCTGCTTCGGCATAAAATATTTGTTTTTCTATCACCTTTATGTTTCCTTTTATATTGCTTATTACTCTAAATGCAATTTTTCTTTAAAATTTACATAATCATGAGTACCTCGCCACAAAGTTTTCGAATTATGCACCGTATCAATATATGTACCGAAATACCAATGACTTGTGTCAAATAAAAGCAACTCTTCTACTCTAGATCCCGTTTTTTGCCAATACTAAGTTTTAGAATTTAACTATTTGAATCTCAAAACCTTTTCTTCAATTTTCTTCGTAGCGTTCACTTTAGAGTAGAATTAACTTCACTTCACCTGACAGGCACTGTGTTCCTAAGAAGGACATTATCATTAATTAGTCCTTTTGGAAAGGGTGTAGGATGCAGATTTTTTCCGAAAGGAATTTGTTTTCCCTTATTAGAAATGAAATAATGAAACTAGGCACAACTCTCATAGTTTAAGCGTATTTTCAAAAACAGATGAGTAAGTCATTTTATTATTATTATCATCACCAATGAGCAGAAGGCAGCGACCTGGCAGAATCGTTAGTTAGGACGCCGAGCGAAATGCTTAGCGATATTTCGTCTGCCGCTACGTTCTGAGTCCAAATTCAGCCGAGGTCGACTTTCCCTTTCATCCATTCGGAGTCGATGAAATAAGTACCAGTTACTCACTGGAGTCGATGTATTCGACTAGCTACTTTCCCCAACAAAATTTCATGGTCTTGTACCTAGAGTAGAGATAATTATTATCAATGAACAGAAACATGAACTATGATCCATTAAAGTCCAATATAATTTCATTAGTTGAATTTTCTTGTTTAGCAGTTTCCATAAAGATCTAATATAGGGCCCCCAGGTTTTGCAAATAAATGAAATGTGGCATTTACGGCCTCGAAAATATGCATTAGCAACCACATCGTTTGCAAACTGTAATGGACATTTCTTAGCAATACTTCATCTTCAACCAATTGGCCCACAATTGCACCAATACTCAACACAGTTCCGCGTTCTTCATAATTTTACACTTTTGAAATTCATTCAATTAAGTGTATTCATATTAAGATTTAAGTGAATCTTCATACACACTGTGCATTTTCAACTTCATTTGTGCTATGTATATACATGCACACAAATACATACACACACATACACACCGGGATACATTGTCTGCAAGTAGTTGGGTTCAGCATATTATCCTCCATTTTCTAATTGTTATACAAATTTGTAGTAAAACCTCCACTTTTACCCGCTCCCATTGACTGCACTTGGTATAGCAATAGTGTAGCAATAATTGGGTACCCTCCCAGCAGTATACTGGATAGATACTATCCCTTAGTGGGTTGAACCCTCAACCCCTAACTTTCTCGCATTATATATATATATATATATATATATATACAACAATGCACCAATATTTACTGGATATAGCAGTCGATAATATACGACGCTATAGTAAAGCACTATTTAATTATATATATATATATATATATATATACATATGTATGTATATATGTGTGTGTACATGTACACATACATATATTTATATGCATATATATATATATATTATATGTGCATACATACATACATACATACATACATACATAAATACATACATACATGCTTACATACATACATACATACATACTTGTGGGTGTGTTTAAATGCGGATATGATGTAGTCGGATACTTTGTTTTGCATTTATCATTATACTAACTAACTAACTAATTAATAAACTAACTCACTAACTAACTGGCTGACTAACTGACTTGCCTACAGACTATCCAATCAGTAGGTGGGTAGGTAAATAAACTGTTAGTTTCGGTCTAGCTGTCATATCAGATATGTATTTTCACCCCACAAATAATCTACTATATTCGCCAACACTTTCAATCTATTTTTATACATTTTTTAACTGAAAAAAATTTTATACGGTGTTGATGTTGAAGTTGGTGTTAGTGTTACTGATGTGATTTGTGGTTGTGGGGTGGGGCGAGGTGTGTGTATTTGTGTGCTTGCAGGAAGGAATCAACACTATTTTTTGTATTTTTTTTTGCTTCGTGTTAGTAAATTTTGCGATTTTTATTTTTATTTGTTTGCGATGTTTAATGTCAGTAACTTTCCATAAAGGAACAGTTATTGCTCTGGGATGGTTTAATCAAAACATTAAGCGACACAACATCAATTAGTGATAGCGACTGACGACCGTCGGGTGCCGGGTGTAGGGCGTGGGTGGAGTGTAGGTGAAGAGAGAAACGAGAAAATGAAGAGGGGGAAAAGGACGAGGGAGAGAAAAAAAGAATAATGAAGAAGTTAAAATAAAAAAGAATATCTGTGCCTGGGTAGCTTAAAATGGCTGTAATCAGATGGGGGGGGGGGCGGTGGAGGATACTGACGTTGGACGGAGGAACAAATGAAGGAATATAAAATATAAGGGGTGAGCAGGAAGAAAGTGACAAGCAGAGAGAGAAAGAGAGATAGACAGAGACAGAGAGAGAGAGGCTATGGGAGGAATTGAACTGAAGAATCATGACACTGCCTCCACGAACACGTCAGCTTCAGGTTTCCTCATCATTGCTCCACACATACATACATACATACATACATACACACATAGTAACAGGTATATATACAAGCACGTCATTCAATACACGCATACGTATTTATATATGTATTATGTATACAGACAGACAGACAGACAGACATAGACAGATAGATAGATAGATAGATAGATAGATAGATAGATAGATAGATAGATAGATAGGTATGTATTTATTTATATATATTTATATAT
>NC_068982.1:42782412-42786506 GCF_001194135.2 Octopus bimaculoides | reverse complement strand
ATATATATATAGATGTTGATAGGGACATAAATATAAATGAATGTTATCGAGAACATCTTGTTCACACACACGTTCGAACAATCACACATAAACTCACGATTACAAATAGATTTGCACACGCTGTCATTCATCTATGTATTTAAATATGTGTCTTCTTGAGTACGGAGTGTGTGCATGCATACACGTATATTAATAGACATAAAATTTACATATATATAGAAGTGTATATATATATATAAATACATACATTCATTCATATATATATATATATGTATATACATACATACATATATATATATATATATATATATATATATATATATATATATATATATATATATATATACATGCATATTTACAATCCACACACATATAGAATCATACACATATACATTCATATATATTTATATGTGTGTATGAGTGTTATGTACAGGTATGTGTATAGGTGTATACATATGTATGTTTGTATGTAGGGCAATGTTGTGACGTGGTGCATGTAAACTCATTAGCCAGACGATGATGACGCCCAAACCGTATGCGAACCAAGATAAGCGCGAGTGACGTCACAGTGGCTAACTGTGAAAACCAGGAAGAGCAGACTACTTAGAAGACACTGGCCCCAACTGTTTAGAAGATAGCAGCCTGAACTTGTTGATATAAACAATCTGACTATCTTTTTTTCCTTCTCCCCTAGCTCTTCACCATCTGATGTCAGCATCTTCAATAAACTTTGCAAACGTAAATTTGCCTGTATGCTCATCGGGGAAAAACAAATACGGTGATGCTACGGGAAAGTGTTCTGTGTCTACGATGTTGCAGCCACGCACACAGACCCATGCAACATCTTTATGTTGCAGTATGCTAAATTCGGAAAAGCCTTGTTGTTGTTGTTGTTATTCTGATAATAACAATAATAATATAAAACAAATAACTTCAGAGAATGTGGTGATGGAGAAGAAACAATAAATCATATTGTTTCGGGTTGCCCAATCCTGGCTAAATAGGAATGCATTAACAGACACGACAGAGTTGGGACCTATATGCACTGGAAGATGTGCCAACACTATGGAATAACAACTGAAAAAACAAATGGTATAGGAACACCCCAGAAAAGGTCACAGAAATGAGAAAGCAACCATGCTCTGGGATATACCAATACAAACAGATAGAGAAATTAAGGCCAATACTCCGGATATAGTCGACAGAGATCATCGTGAAAAAAATGCTTTCTAATCGATGTTTCAATACCAACATATGACAATTTTTCTCTAAAAGAAACGGAGAAACTTTCAAAATTCAAAGATCTGGGATTTAGAGGTAACTCGAATGTGGAGCCTAAAAACAGAAACAATTCCTATTATACCAGGCAGTGGCTCTCATGGCTTCCGATCTTAATTGATTGGAAGTGTTATCATGTACATTGTTTTGTTGTGGTATAAAAGATGGGCTACAGCAAATATTTTGCTTAATACCACAAATTTGCTGGTCAGTTGTTTGACCATAACCGGTTGAGCATATCCCTTGGTGGCTGACGATATGTGCATCTCTGATCATGAGCAGAAGTAGTGGGGGAGCATTATAGCCATGTGTTGAGAGGAATTCTTTGGGGTTTGAATAATTCAAATTTGAATAATTTGACCTGCAAGGTCATGCACTATTTATCTTGATATGAGATCACCATGTCGCGCACATATAGCTATGATGCATGTGCCTGGTGTGTACCCTTATCAGACGGGTAGTTGTGATGGGTATGATGGGCTTCGTGTATTTTACCCCAGTGTCACTTTGATGGCATGCACTGCTCTCTCACTCAATAATAATAATAATAATAATAATAATAATAATAATAATAATAATAATAATAATAATAATGCGAACACTTGGCCAGACTTCGGAGACCGGACATTGTTGTGGTGAATAAAAAAGAAAGAACATGTTTCATAATCGACATTGAAACTATGACGATTTAAAATGAGAAAAACGAAGGTTGTGGTCAATGAAGAGAGTAGGCATGATACCAATAGTAATTGGTGCACTTGGAAGTATCAGTTCTCAACTACCAACATGGCTGAAAAAGATCAGTGCAAGTGTGAAGGTGAAACACCTACAAAAATCAGTATTACTTAGAACTGCAAGAACTCTTCGCAGTGTTCTTGAAGTATAACCAGTAAACAAGTGTCACCTTAGTCTTCTTACTGTAGGCAGCTGATACTTTCCATCATACTCAGCAAAATAAGCTGTGAGTTTTCATATAGTTAAATAATAATAATAATAATAATAATAATAATAATAATAATAATAATAATAATAATAATAATAATAATAATAATGATGATGATGATGATGATGATGATGATGATGATGATGATGATGACGATGATAATAATAATAATAATAATAATTTCTACTAAAGGCACAAGGTCTGAAATTTAGGGAGTGGACAGTCAATTGCATCAACTCCAGCACCCAACTGCTACTTATTTTATCGCCCCCAGAAGGATGAAAAGCAAATTCGACCTCGGTGGAATTTGAACTCAAAACGTAGCGACGGGCGGAATACCGCTGAGAATTTTCTCTGGGAGTTCAAACGATTCTACCTTCTCGCAGACTTAATAATGATAATAATATTCTTTTCTAATGGAAGTACAAGACCTCAAATTTAGGGGAAGGGATTAAGTCGATTAAGTCGAAATTTAGGGAGTAGGCAGTCAATTGCATCAACCTCAGTACTCAACTGGTACCTATTTCATCGATCCTGACACGGTGAAAAGCAAAGTCGACTTCGGCGGAATTTGAACTCAAAACGTAACGACGGGTGAAATGCCACAAAGTATTTCATCCAACGTACTAACGATTCTGCCACCTAGCCGCTTTCATGATGATGATATAATAATAATAATAATAATAATAATAATAATGGTAATAATAATAATAATAATAATAATAATAATATGATGATGATGATGATAATGATGATGATGATGATGATGATGATGATGATGATAGTAATAATAATAATAATGAAAGCACTCAGAGCGCGCAAGCCTCCACCAAGGCAACACCAACGTTCTCTCAACGATTAGCCGGAGACGATTTTCAAAATTAGAATATCTGAAATAAACTCGACTGCTCTCACAAACGAGAATACTAAAAATGAACCCGACCTCTCACAAAAATTAAGTAGAAAAAAAAACGGAAAAATAATCCAGAGTCCTTGTCCAGTACCTGATCGATCTCAATGGTAGTCATGGAATGTGAAGGTGGGTGTGCAGACCGTGTTTGTAATGTTATGTGTGTATCGTCTGCAGCGGGAACAGGGACAGTTTTCTCCATGAAGGCCATTTTTTAGTCTATCCACTGATATAGTATCTTTACGACCATTAAGGTCTATAGTGAAAAATTTATCCGTGCATGAAAGGAAACGGAAAGGACCTGTGTGGGATGCTGTTAACGGAGGTTTAAGGGTTGTTTAAGGGTGGTGAACGAAACACCAATGTTTCCAGAGGCAAGTTATTTAAACCCCAAAGAATTCCTCTCAGCACATAGCTATGATACTCCCACACTATGTCTGCTCACAGTCAGAGATGCACATATCGTCAGCCACCATGGGACATGCTCAACTGGTTAAAGTCAAACAAATGGCTAGTAAATCTATGGCTTTGAACAGAATATTTGCTATAGCCCATCTTTTATACCAAGACAAAACATGTAGATAATAACAGTTTCAATCAGTTAAGAGCAGAAGACATGAGTACCAATATCTGGTACTGATCTATTATTATTATCATCATTATTATTATTATTATTATTATTATTATTATTATTATTATTATTATTATTATTATTATTATTATTATTATTATTTTATGTTTGACTTTTGCTTTGCATTTGTACAAGTTGGATCCAAGTCTCACCCAGAGACCTCAAGAGACAACAAGTTAGAAGTTCATGTAGGTGTTATGCCTAGGGTACCATATATTTGGATTTATACAGTTTTGTTCTAGTGAATGTTTAAGAAACCATAAGAAAATTGTGTTTGTTTTAAAATTTGAGATCACATAGACAGTATTTTACGTAGGATATGGGCAGTTCTC
>NC_068982.1:42772457-42777519 GCF_001194135.2 Octopus bimaculoides | reverse complement strand
TTTTTTTTTTTTATTATTATTATTATTATTATCATTATTATTATTATTATTATTATTATTATTATTATTATTATTATTATTATTATTATTATTATTATTATGTGATGAAAACTCACTGCTTATTTTGCTGGGTATGATGGAAGTCCACAGCCAGCAGATTAAGAAGTCCACAACTAGCAGATTAAAATGACACTTGTATAGTGGTCATGCTTGAAGAAGTCTGCGAAGAATTCTTGCAGTTCCAAGTAATGCTGATTTCAGCCATGTTGGTAGTTGAGTGCTGATACTTCCAAGTGCACCAATTACTATAAGTATGACGTCTACTCTCCTCATTGACCGCAAATTTCGTATTTCCCACTTCAAATTGTCATACTTGTTTATTTTTCTTTGTCATTCACATTGATCTAGTTGTCACTGGGACATGCTAAGTCGAATATGATACATGTTCTTTCTATTTATTCACCACAACAGTGTCCGGGTTCCGATGTCTGGTTAGGTAATCACACTAGATCATTGTATCCCAGTCATTCTCGGTGACTTCTGGGTTTTCTCATACCACGTCTTTGCTCTTTGTGGGCCGTGATTTGCCACAGTGCTCCCAATGGATCATTCGGTTCGGTCATATCCCTTGTAAGATTTATGTGGGTAGAGGGTTATTACCTGTAACCTTAATTATCCAGAAGCTTCCAATAGTCTTTCAAGTGCTTAGAACCCTCCTGATAATCCTTTCCGTCCCTAAGAGGCAAACTTTCTGTAGAAGTTCTACAGGATATTCTATTCCAATCTCCTTTAACAATTTGTCTATATATTTGCTTATAGTTCCCAATGCACCAGTTGTTATAGGCACAACCTTACAGTTTTCATACTCCAGTTTCTTGCAAACTCAATTTTTTTAGCTGGTAGAACCGTTAGCATGCCGGACAATGCTTGGCGGCATTTCGTCCGTTTTTATGTTCTGAGTTCAAATTCCACCACGGTCGACTTTGCTCTTCATCCTTTCGGAGATGATAAAATAAATACCAGTTAAACACTGAGGCAGATTTAATTGACTTACCCTCTCCCACCAATTTCAGCCTTTGTACTTATAGTAATAAGGATAATCACGGCAGAATCGTGAACAACGAAGTAGGGTATTAGGTGTTTTGTAGTTCGTTTACAGTCTAAATCCCACTGATATCAACTTAGCGTTCGAAAATGATATAATGTATCCATCTGTATGCTGGACAATGTTGTAATGTGGTGCCTATAAACGCATTAGCCAGACGATGATGATGCCCAGCTCTGTGCACCTTTGTGTATATATTTGTTTTGGCTTTGTTGTTTCTATTGAATTGAACGTGGTTTACGTACGATATGTGCAGTGTCGAGCTGTGCTATTTTCTAAATATTATGCATAGTTTATTATATATACTGGTATACTCATACTAGAGACCCCAACTTTGTTTTTACAGTCGTAAGATTTCATCCGCTGTATAGCCCGGCTTCATCATGTACCTGTCAGAAGTATACAAACAGGCTTATGAAGAAATGCTGCTATCAAAATCAAGGAAAGTGATAAAAAACACAGAAATAAAAAGAAACAAAAAATTCTCAACATCCTCCAATCATTCGAATGAGAACGATCACAACATCAACGATTAGAAGAATTTCAAAACTAATATAGACTGAATGGGTCGATAAAAGAGAAAAATCTTGAGACAGGGGAAATAAGTGATCGGTGTCTACAAATCACAAATTTTGTTTGCAACAAGACCGACAAAATCTGAACGTTTATGGACTAGCATGTAAGCCAGCAAACAAACAAACTGATAAAAAAATAAAACATTTCAAAATTTTGTTGTCCGTAACGAGCGTGTGATGCCTGGTTCCAGGAAGACGTGTGGTTTCCCAGCACGACATTGCTGAACGGTCAGCCAGATATTGATCGTTTGAAGGCAGTATAACTGGATACCTACCTAAAGAGGCTACTGCACCTCTCGACCGAAAACGTAGAGTACTACGGCATGTAATTTTCAATAACTGAGCTAGCGACGGTGTTGAGTATTTGCGCAAGGGGTAATTCGCCAAAACTGAATGTTCGTTCCGCCAGCTTTACTTATTTATTCATGTCAGTCTTGATCTCTGTTGTCTTATTTCCAGGCTAAAGCAAATGCTTCAGTTTTAGGCACGAGGCCCGAAATTTTGTGGAAGTGGGTGAGTCGATACATTGACTCCAATGCTCGACTGATAATTATTTAATTGATCCTGAGAGGATGAAAGGCAGAGTCGACCTCGGCGGAATTTGAACTCAGAACATAAAGCCGGAAGATATGCCGCTAATCTCATTGACTGACGTGCAAATGATTCTGCTCGCTTGCCGCCTATAACCTACAGTAATTATCAGCTGGCTGATAGCTCTCTCGCTAAGGTGAACTGAGTTTGGTGATGTTGTGGAGGAAGGGAACGAGAAAGGTTATTGAAATATACGACTTCAGGCTCATAAATTTGCCAAAATCACATTTAAAGATTTTAGTAATAGCGCTCACCAAGAACTTCGCGTTTATTGTCGATAGTGACCTCGAGAACATATAAACTTATGCAACATTCAATTTAAAGATCAATTCACAGTCTTCTCTTTCTCATAAGATTCTTTGTGATATGAATCGGGAATATTTTTAGCTGTGATAAAGTGATTATCTATTTGAATCCGTTTAATGCTTACAATCTAAATGACAATTGCTACCCGATAACTTCCCTCAGAACAACAGGCTGCAGTTTCTTCTTCAGAGACTGGATCGCAAAAACGTACAGTGCTGTGCAAACAACGTACAAACTAAGCGACTATTTTGCAAAACTATTTTATACTGAATGACCGTTCCGCCAAGGATTAAACTCTTTTTTTCTCAGCTACCTCTTCTGACAATGGAGTTATTACTGCGAAAATGCATTCCCCTCGTACTGGCACATTGAACAGCTGTGTCTGCATTCACAGACGTCATCGCCATGATGTCAGACACTTGGGAAATCCTAATGGTCAGTTCACGGACATTCTTCTAAATCCATACTATTATTAATTTCTTAAACCACAGCTAAACATTATAGATAGCGTTGTAGATAGCGTGTATCAGCTATTACCTATAATAGAGATGTTGGGAATGATAGAATGGTAGATAATATGTATTAATTACGTCATGAATTCGTGGGAAACTCTGCTCAGTCTCAATTTTTTTCAAATTGAAGTCAGTACCACACACACACACACACAGACACACACACACACACAGACACACACATATACATGTATGTATGTGTGTATGTATGTATATTCATATCCAGACAGACATAGATAGGCACACACACGTATAATATATGGGTGTGCGTGTGTTTACCAAATACATACATACATACATACATACAGAAACACACACACACACACATATAATATGGTAAATATTTTGCGACTAATTTATCAACAAATTCATCAACCATTAAAATAAATTATTTTTATTTTATTTGTCAAAATGTTGAAATTTATATTCTAGTTTCATTTTTAAAACAATGGACTGCTTATTAACGATACTGGTCTCAAAATTCTATTGCCGATTTTTTTCGGTAATTTTAGAATTTTGACAAATAATTTTGATTAGTTCAAAGAGATATGCGCCAGATATAACAATTTCTTATTTTGATTTGAAAGCAGTCATCCACGATTTCTTTTCTCGTATTTTCTTTTCTTTCCCATTCTTTCTCCTCCTTGGTATTATTTTGTTAGTTTCTCTTTAAAATCCATTTCATATGTGTATTTTCGACTGACCTAATGCCATATTTTGCTGACTGTGCATTAATTTTCATTATATAAATAAAGTCTGCGCCTTTGTACGCCTCTGAAATCCAGTACCACAGCAAATATTTTCTTGTATCTCTAGTCTAATCATCCTAATTTGTTTTTATTAGTTCTGCCTTCACACACACACACACACACACACACACACACATACACACACACACACACACACACACACACACACACACAGAGCAGGAGTGGCTGTGTGGTAAGTAGCTTGGTTACGAACCACATGGCTCCGGGTTCAGTCCCACTGCGTGGCATCTTGGGCAAATGTCTTCTACTATAGCCTAGGGCCGACCAAAGCCTTGTGAGTGGATTTGGTAGACGGAAACTGAAAGAAACCCGTCGTATATTTGTATATATATATATGTGTGTGTGTGTATGTTTGTGTGCCTGTGTTTGTCCCCCTAGCATTGCTTGACAACCGATGCTGGTGTGTTTATGTCCCCGTCATCTAGCGGTTCGGCGAAAGAGACCGATAGAATAAATACTAAGCTTACAAAGAATAAGTCCCAGGGTCGATATGCTCGACTGAAGGCGGTGCTCTAGCATGGCCGCAGTCAAACGACTGGAACAAATAAAAGAGAATATTTTCATGTATGTATGTATGTATGTCGGCGAATAATTACGTCATTTGTACAGATTTCCAACAAATCCGGCTACTAATATACTACATCTCTGACGACAACTTGAGGATATAGGGACTGTGTAATTCAGTAACAAATTCATATAGAGAAAGACTTCGATGAGTACTACGTTTTCGATTGTCCCGCCATAGCTTATATCATTTGCCGATATGCATATATTATGCGCTTGAGAATAAAATATTCTTTTCTACTTTAGGCACAAAGCCCGAAATTTTGGGGGAGGGGGCCAGTTGATTAGATCGCCCCCAGTACCCAACTGGTACTTAATTTATCGATCCCGAAAGGATGAAAGGCAAAGTCAACATCGGCAGAATTTGAACTCAGAATGTAAAGGCAGACGAAATACCATTAAGCATTTCACCCGGCGTGCTAACCTTTCTGCCAGTTCGCTGTCTTTTGTTTACATATATCGCATTTTTACATAACGTCTATAAAAGCTAAATTTATAAGTTCACAAATTGCAGAAGGATTTTGTTAGTGGACAGTTTAGCTTAAAGGTAAAGCACTGCAACCAGTAAATCACTGAGATGTGAGTTTGTGTCTCATGGCTGACAAATTTTTTTGCAATAAAAGGATGTTCTATGCTATT
>NC_068982.1:42770602-42772229 GCF_001194135.2 Octopus bimaculoides | reverse complement strand
ATATATATATATATATATATATATATATATATATATATAGTCAATAAAACATATATCAGAAAAGAAGAACACTTTAAAGAATAGAACAGTAAGTTTTACAACAAAAAGTTAAATTCTGGTTTTAGAGTTACCAATGGTTTCGTATCCATGAAAGCCACAATCATGTGGACAGCTCGTCAGACTCTATACAAAGACAAAATTTAACTTTCCACCACGCGGATTTGAGGAAATGCTAAGATAACGAGATTTAAGGGCCAACGTATAAAAGTGTTTATGAGGACGGTTTATCTCCCTTGGACCAGAGGACAAAAAAGCCTTTACAGACACGTATTAGCCTAACCAACAAACGGGGAGAACCAATTTTCCAGTCGGTAGCGCTTGAAATGTACACATTTAGAGAAAATTTCTCAACGACTATTCAACGTGCCAGGTTTCGCAAAGGTCACTCCCATTAACATATGGGCCTGGGTGTTCTATTATTTTCCACCTAGTATCACATGGTGTTCCTTGATCTTTAAGCTCCCACACGCGGCTGGCTAAGGACGTGACAAAACGTCTTTCTGAATCTCTGAAGGATGACTGATGGTTACGGAAGCATCCTTTGAAAGATGTACTGGCTGACCTGATATATTTACAAACTTGGAAGGTGACTATATTCGCACTCCTAGTATATCTCTAGGTGGCTCCGGGTCTGGGAATGTTGCTGACGTTGTCGTTATGACGCAATGATCCGGCGGTGATATCATCGTAGTTATCGTTTCTAGTCATATGGTTGGCGATGATGCTGCCGGCATTAGCGTGGGTGTGGCTGGTGATACCATATTGTGCGGGACCAGTCACTCCATCGGTGTCGATGATAAATGTTTGGTTAACATCTGAGGTGGTGGTACTGGGGTCGCCGGTTGCCTCCTCTGTGTCACTGGTCTCGGATTGGTCATCGTCTCTAGCTGTGGCGATTGTACTGATGGTAACATATGGTGCGGTCACTTTCACTCTATCGATGTTGATGATAATGGTTTGTTCATCATTTTTGGGGGTGGTACTGAGGTTGTCGGTTGCCTCCTCTGTGTAGCTGGTCCCGCACTGGTCATCATCTCTGGCTGTGGCGAATGTACTGGCGTGAGAGTGCCTCCTCCGATGATTTACAGCTTACGAGGAATAAAATACACAGTTTATGAGGAATAAAATAGACGAATAAAGTAATAATATAGAAGAATAAAGATAACGGTAGTTAGAAGAAAATAAGCAGGAGAATAATGTTCTCAACTCATCTTTTTCCAGAGGATATGGATGTTTATCGATACGTCCATGAAGGTACAGGCTATTAGTTAAAACCTCAGGTAAATCCAGACAATATTTGAGTTTTAACTAAAAACTCGTACCTTTATGGAAGTACTGACTAGCATCCATATCCTCTGTAAAAAAATGAGCTATGAACATTATTCCCCTGCTTATATTCTTCTTACTACCTTTACTCTTTATATATATACTCAAGCCCATTTTCTTGCATAGTGAACTTCTTTAGCATTCTGCACGTCCTACACAGATTGTGTGTGCGTGTGTGTATGTCTTTATATAAGTATGTATTTATGTACGTATGCACATGTGTATATATATATATATATAT
>NC_068982.1:42764702-42770400 GCF_001194135.2 Octopus bimaculoides | reverse complement strand
TATATATATATATATATATATATATATATATATATATATATATATATGTGTGTGTGTGTGTGTGTGTGTGTGTGTGTATACATGTATGTATAAATATATATATATACATATGCATAGACATACACACATATATATGCACCCCACGTACGCGTATGTATGTTTAAGTGTGTGTATACATAGATATCATCGTTCTTGTTTATAAATATACATCCATGTTCTGTGGGTTGTCTCCACTAAAGTATACAGTATCCTACACGTACGCACACACGCAGAAACACACATAGAAACACACACACGCACGCATATACAGACACATACACGCAAATACGCAAACGCGCTTACAAGCATATCTTCATACATACTTCCAGAATGTAATTTTCATATGTGTCTCTGCGTATATTGAACACGTATGCGTATGCGTGCAAGGCGGGGTACGTCTGCATGTGTAAGTATGCGTGTTTATGTGTACGTGCGTGCGTGCGTATGCCGTGTGTGTGTGTGTGTGTGTATGTGTGCGTGTGTGTGTTCGTGCGTGCACGTAAGAGCGAGATCTAGAAATTTTGGCCAGGCAAGAACTATGGAAATATTGTTCTGCAATGATGGCGCAAAAAGATGAGTAAAAGTTTGTTTAAAAGGTGAAGCCATAAAGAATAGTTAGTCTGTTCGACTTTCAGATCTACGCGGACTATAAGAATACTGTCTGTAAATTTCTCTTGAAGCAGATGAGCTTCGGGCCAAGAAACACACCAAAATAAATAACATAAAATTTAAAAAAAAAAAAAAAAAAAAAAAAAAAAAACAGAAACCAACTACTACGAAAGTCAACTTGGAAGAAATTCCTGAAACGTAGTTATGTGATGAGAAATAACAAATCTGTTTTATGTCAAGTTAATTTTTTCAATTAACGATATAAAAAGGGCCAAAACGACCCTATAGCAAAATATAAATAAAAAAAACAACGTAATTAAAACACTTGTTGATTGTTAGGTCCTGATATATGTCTTTGTACGCAAATATATGTGAGAGTGTGCATATTTACAAATATATATGTGCGCGCGTGTGTGTTTGTGTGCGTGTGTGTGTGTATGTGTGTGAGTGGATGAGTATGTATATATGTATGCATATATATATATATATATATATATATGCATATATGTATGCGTGTGTATACATACATATATATGTATGTATGTAGGCGCAGGAGTGGCTGTGTGGTAAGTAGCTTGCTTACAAGCCACACGGTTCCGGGTTGAGTCCCACTGCGTGACACCTTGGGCAAGTGTCTTCTACTATAGCCTCGGGCCGACCAAAGCCTTGTGAGTGGATATGGTAGACGGAAACTGAAAGAAGCCCGTCGTATATGTGTATATATATATTTATATGTGTGTTTGTCCCCCCACCATCGCTTGACAACCGATGCTGGTGTGTTTACGTCACCGCAACTTAGCGGTTCGGCAAAAAGTGACCGATAGAATAAGTACTAGGCTTACACAGAATAAGACCTGGGATCGATTTGCTCGACTAAAGGCGGTGCACCAGCATGGCCGCAGTCAAATTACTGAAACAAGTAAAAGAGTAAAAGAGTAAAGAGTATGTTTGTATGTATGTATATATGCATGTATGAATGAATGAATATGTGTACATGTATATGTGGTACTGAGTTTCCATCCCAAATGAATGGTTCCATGTTGAGTTCTACTGCATTGTAGATTGAGACAGTGTCTTCTACCATAGCTCCGGGAACACCATGGTCCTTTCAGTGAATTTTAAAGAAGAAAACTGAAAGAAACCCGTCGTATACAAAAATAAATACATCCGATCATTTGAGTCTGAAGAGTCTGAAGAGCGATGCGCCTAATAGGTGCGAAACCAATGGACACTCTCTGAATGGTGATAACAAACAACCTTCTAAATATGTGTGTGTGTGCGTGCGCGCATACGCACATGCGTGTATCTATGCATATATATATAAATATAGATAGATAGATAGATAGATAGATAGATAGACAGATGGATGGAAGGATACATGGATAGATAGATAGGTAGGTAGGTAAGTAAGTAGGTAGATAGATAGATAGATAGATAGATAGATAGATAGATAGGTAGATAGATTACATAAATTATATGTAAATAATTTAGGATTATTTTATGAAGTTTAACTTCTACATTATATTAAGATGGCGGAATTGTGTGAAGGATTTAAGATCCTTTTATGAAAATTTTATGGATTTTCTCTTAATAATGTTTTTTGAGTTAATTCCATATGTGGTGGCATGTATTAGCAGTTGCTTTTTTATGTTATTGGAGCGAAAATGTTTAAGATATTTTCAATTGCGAAAAGGACCAAATAAAGTAGGCTTGATAGGATTTCCTTAACCTTTATCAGATACAATTAAATTACTTAGTAAGGAGTATATTAAACATACTTTAGTTATTTATTTTCCTTTCTAGTTTGTCCATTTTTAAGGTTATTTTTTGCTTTGTTTTTGTGAAAATTATATAAGTTATTTTTTTGTGGTTATGTGCGGTATGTAAATGATATTATTTTTATGTGTACCTAGGATTGGTATTTATTGTATCTAGGATTGGTATTTATAGGGTTACAAAAGGTGGTTGATTTTCTAATTCTATGTATGTTTTATTGGGGTCTGTTCGTGTGGTTGCTCTAAGTGTTTCTGATGAGGTTAGAATGCCATTGATTTTGATGAGTTGTTTATTATTGACAGGAAGCTAATTCGTTAAAATATCAATATATATGTTGGATTTTTTTCGTTAATTTGTTTATATTTATAATGTGAGTTGGATTTATAATTGCAGAGACTCATCGAGGTTCATTTCATTTTGCTGAGGGGGAGTCAGAGTTAGTTTCTGGCTTTAATGTTGAGGACGGGGCAGTTGGTTTCACATTATTATTTATAGCTGAGTGTTTCTATGGGATTATTAATATCAGTTATTGTTGGTTTATTGAGAGTATTATTTATCTGAGTTCGTGCAAGTAATCCTCGGCATCGTTATGATTTAATAATATATTTAATTTGGAAAATTTATTTACAATGTATATTGATAATTTTAATTTTTGTGAGAGTATTTAGGAAAATAATGTTATTTGTGAGAACAAGAAATAGTTTAATTAAAATCATAACATTGGAAGTTAAAGATTAAAATGAAGTTTTACTTTTTGATATGATAATATTATTTTTTTCTTTCGGATTTTCTATTATTAGTATATTATTCTTTTATTCTTTTCCTTGTTTCAGTCATTTGACTGCGGCCATGCTGGAGTACTGCCTTTAGTCGAGCTTTAGGTAGTAATTCTCAAATTCTCGCGGATTTAGAGCGGTGTCCCTGTAACGAAGAAGTTTGTTGTATATTGTATTTTGTTTATATACATACACAGAGAAAGAGAGAAAGTAACAGTTTGACTGATATCCACAAATATGTTGATGGTGCCTGTATCTGTATCTATGTACAAACAATAACAAAAAATAATGGTATTATATTTATTTAATCAGGAATGCAACGTTTTTCCAAGTCGTCGTATTTTTGAGAATCAATCTAGTTTCTTGACTTGCTTGATGATTCACTTTCCTTCGAAAATAATCTTTTAAAAAACACAAAGCATTCAGTGTCTTACCTGACAAACTTGTCCTAATTTTTGTGTTGAGAAGTCCAGTAATTGAAAAAACTCTTTCCGACTGGACACTAGTTGCTTTAGTTATAAGCAATGCTCTATAAAGTTTCTCGAGCTTTTCACTTCTGTTCGAAGTTGCTTCAAAATATTCGAATTCTTTAGAGATTTCAAATAAATCTGCTACTATCTTGGGCTCTTCATTCATTTTCTTCATTGCGCTTGTGTATTCACACGTGAGGTCATTACCATCGTAAGTAGATGGGACAACAGTAACACTTGTTTTTAGGTTCCCTCCTATTTCATTTACTTCGTATAATTCTGTTGTGTTCTCAGCGTCATGTTGAGGAAATAATCTCCTATATGTTTGTTCAGCATACTTCCTTAAATGTTGTTTCGTTAAAAAAATAAAAGGTCCAGAAATTGATTCACCTTTAAACTTCCTTGAGTTGTCTAAATACCTCAAGAGAGTCAAGGTTTCGACATTTCTTCTCTTATTATATCTATGCATAAGTCTTTCACGAAGATTTAGAGCCAAAGGGTTGCCGACGATATTAAGTTTATTCAATAAAAATTCTATAGAATATTCCGCTTTCAGTAAATCCGTATCATCAGCGCAAATAGCCTTCAAAATAATTTCTACTGGATGCAGAATTTCATATAGTAAATCGAGAGATTTCCATTCTTCGTCAGCTACGGCATCTGTGGAAAGTATTGCTCGTAGAGCATTTGGAATGCAGCTATTCAATTTCAAAAATCTCTCAATCATATGGAATGTGCTATTCCATCTCGTTCTGCAATCCAGTATAAGTTTATATTCTCTGTTATCAAAGTTCGCTCGTACAAAATCTTGCAAAATTTCATTTTTTGTAGGAGATTTACGGAAAAGTTTTGAAACTTTTCTTACCTTATTTAAAACTTTGTTAAAACAAGCATTTTTGTGAGGCAAATCTGTTTGAAAAAATATGTCCTGTTGGCTTATGTCAGCTTCATCATCACTATCGTCTGTTATAGCGATCTCTTCCCTTTTTTTTATCAGTCTCATCGGTTGAGGTAATATTTTCAATATATTTTTTTATACAGAATATCGATCACAGACAGATATATGCAATGTGTGAGACATTGTTGGTAATCTTATTTTTTGTTTTTATGTCTGTTATCAGAAAAACACTTTTACGTTAAACTGAAGAATTAATCAATACTTGACTTAGAGTTTCAGCAGTGACTGCCACATCGAACTGTCACTGTAACCACTCAAAACACTGTCATTTCATAGGGCACTCCCATGAAAGGTAGCAGCCCGAAACTTCAAAAATCACTACCCATCACTTTTCTTGTAACACATATATATATATATATATATATTAATATAGTTTTATAGATTATAATATAACCTAATTAAATGCATTCCTTGATACGAGAAGATGGATAGAGCAGGCTTTGTTACAAATTTTTTCAATGCATCATTACCAGCTCTAAATTCAGGAATGTTTTGTATATCATGTGCGATATTGTATTAATTTGATTCAACAACAGCTATAAACACGTGCCCCTAGGGTGACTATGGTCAAAGCACTGCTATTTCATCTGTCGTCTATGTGTAGGTGTGGAGCGGACCGATTTTCTGACCCAGTACTGCATTGCAAACCTTTCATTACGTCTCAATGATATTAACGCTACAGCAAAAAAGTCCATGTATTAAGTGTCGTATAATTTAAAAGATGGTATTGAGGTCGATTTTCGAGTAAGTCCAACAACATAATCGTTAAGTTTGACACATAATTAAATATTACATACAGACACGCAAACACACACATACACACAAACACACACACACACACACACACACACAAACACATGCACACACACATACGTACATAGAGGCAGTGATGCAGCCAGATTCACAGATAAATATATACAATCATGCATTCATACCTACATGCATATATACATACAAATTTATATATATATATATGTATATACATATATATTTACACACACACACATACACACACACAGACACACACACACACACACACACACACACACACACACACACACACACACACA
>NC_068982.1:42758177-42762293 GCF_001194135.2 Octopus bimaculoides | reverse complement strand
ATATATATATATATATATATATATACATACACACATTTATATATACACACACACTGTTCGTGATTCCCGGCAAACTTGGAATATGAATGGAAACAAAATGGGTTTCCAGAATTTCTCATTAAAGAACTCCAATTTTCATGTCTTAGTTTTTCCTCTCTGGTGTAGAGTTTTCATCAGTAGTAAACAACTACCATGAACACAATAACCAATTCCATTAAAAGAATACTTGTATACTCGTTTATAAAACTATAACAATGTACGAAAATGAATAGATTAAAATTGTCCTTAATATAAAATGAAAGCATTTTAATAAAATTGATAGCAATGTATCAAGCAGTACATATCCTTAATTTTTTAGTCACACACTTGATTTCAATTTTCTAGTAAAGAGCACAAATTTCAGTTTCGATGCAATTTGAAGAAATATTACTGAGAACAAGGAAAGGTTTCTGCGATTAACTACTGCAAATGATGTAACTGCCCCACTTGGCAACGTTTCTTGAATAATCAGATAAAAGAATACTCTTTTAATTGTTTTCAACGGTTTTGTTGATAGCAGCATTTCATCTCTGCAGGGACTTTCTTTTGACTGAATGAGTGTTGCAATAACTGTGGCTTTAGATCCAGAGTGGGAAATGGAGCATTGTTCTAACATTGTCATGAATATTTTTTCGTAGAGTTTCTCCACGATATTTGCAATGATGTTTCTGATTTTAAAATTATAATTAAGTTAAATGCATTCAAAATTAAGAGACTATTATTTAAGTATTTCACCAATCCAGTAATAACTGTAATCCTCCGCTGTTCGATTTCTTTCTTCAATCATTCTTTCAACAAAAGGGAATCGGCTCTACTAAAATAATTACAAATATACCTTCTGAGGAATAAAGATTGCATCTCTTTATCAGACTCTGTGTCGTTTTACTTGTTTTGTTTTGTTTTGTTTGCTCTTGTCCATAATTCTCCACCAAAAAAAAAAAAATGTTTGCGGGCACCACCAAATGGGAAGAACTCAGACTTACCATTAAAGGTGCGAAACTGAACAGTACCTACTGGTCGATGACTGATGAAAAATTACGCGACATTCTATTTGTTTCCCATTTACATTCAGTATATGTTATGTCGTTTATTTATACATTTTTTTCATTTAAATATATATGTATATGTTTGTGTGTCACTTTGTCCGCCCAACCATCAATTCACAACCGATGTTGGTGTGTTTACGTCCCTGTAACTTAGCGGTTCGGCAAAAAGATCGATAAGTACTAGGCTTACAAAGAATAAGTCTTGGGGTTGATTTGTTCGACCAACAAAGGCAGTGCTCCAGTATGGCTACAGTCAAATGACTGAAACAAGTAAAAGAATAAAAGAATATATGCACGGCTGAAATAAACTCAAATCTACTGACCAGCGTGTATGTATATGTATTATTATATGGAGAGATAAGAAAGATAGTAAGGGAGGAATGGGGGAAGATTACGTAAAAGCAAGGTGCTCAGTATATAAGTAAGGTTGTATAAAATTAGTGTACATTTACACACAAAAGAGGTGACCCTAACAGGACACCTTACATGCTAAAAGGATCAGCCAAAGTCAAAACCAGGGTTAAGAGTAATTTCGAACGGGATGAAAAATAAAAACATTTTCAATAGTTACCACTTGTACCTAGATTTCGAACATTAATGAACAAATAAAATAATTTGTTATCCGTGTTCTTCATCAGCAAGGTGCAAAAAACAGTATATATAAAGTTGTGTATATATGTGTGTGTGTGTGTGTGTGTGTGTGTGTGTGTGTGTGTGTGTGTGTAGATAGATAGATAGATATTCTTTTATTCATTTATTTATTTCAGTCATTTATTTGACTGCGGCCATGCTGGAGTACCACCTTTAGTCGAACAAATCGATCCCAGGACGTATTCTTTATAAACCTAATACCTATTCTATCGGTACCTATAAGCCGAACCGCTAGGGTACGATGACGTAAACACACCAATATTGGTTGTAGAGCGATGGAGGGGGGGGAGGGCAAACACAGACACACAAACATATATATACGATGGACTTCTTTCAGTTTCCGTCTAACAAATCCACTCACAAGGCCTTGGGTGACCCGAGGCTATAGTAGAAGATACTTGCCCAAGGTTTCACGCAGTCGGATTGAACTCGGAACCATGTGGTTGGAAAGCAAGCTTACACATATATACAGGGGTTGGACAAAATAATGGAAACACCTTAAAATTTCAAACAACTATTTTAATATGGGATAGGACCGCTTTGGCAGTTATCACAGCTTGAATTCTACGAGGTATGGACTCGTACAAAGTTTGAATTGTTTCCAAAGGAATTTTTTCACCATTCTTTAGCTAAAACAGTCTCCATTTCTTGCCGTGATGATGATGGTGGAGTGGAGGATATCGACTCCTTACTGGTTTTTCTAAAATGCACCATAAGTGTTTAATAATATTGAGATTTGGGGACTGTGGTAGCCAGGTAAGATGTTCAACTTCATTAGAATGTTCATCGTGCTATTCAGTAACAACTTTAGCTGTGTGAATTGGTGCATTATCATCTAGAAAGATGATAATGTTTCGATAAGGAGTTCTCTCTTTCTCATAGAGAGTCATAACTTTCGAGAGAGTACTTCTTGATGCACCAAACATTTCGGCTGTTTTCGTTACGCTAGCGCCTGCCATACGAGCACCAGCAATCTGACTTCTTTGAAAGTTCAATAGAGTTATCATTTTAATGAATTTTAATTACCTTTTTCTGATGATATCTCAAAAGAAACAGCGATTTTACGAAAACATATTAAGCAACAATAATAATAAATCAAAAAAACTTTAAAATAAACAAACTTTTGACGGTTTTATAGCTATTTCAAAATTATGATGCTATGATGCAAGGTATTTCCATTATTTTGTCTAAACTCTGTATATATATATATATATATATATATATATAGGTATATGTATGTATATACGTATATATGTATATATATATATATATATATGCACACACATATATATCTGTATATATATAATAATGTATATATATATATATAAACACACACATATATATCTGTATATATATGATAATGTATATATATATGTATATATATATATATGTGTGTGTGTGTGTGTGTGTGTGTGTGTGTGTGTGTGTGTTTATGTGTATATATATACATACATGTATATATATATATATGTACATATATATGTATATATACATATAATATATAAAAATGCATATATGTATGTATATATATATATGTGTGTGTGCGTGTGCGCGCGTGTGTGTATACATATATATATTTATATATATAATACAAATAAATAATAATATAGAATACATGTACTTAATTTTTTCCTGTTCCTGTAAAATTATAAATTGATATTTCGTTTTTGGATTTGGTTTGCAAGATTTTTTATGTGATTTCGTGTGTTGAAGCATATTCTGTTGTGTCTGGGGAGAGTAATTTTCTTATTCTGCCTTAAAATTTAACACACTCGCCGGTAAAATTTCCACTTATTTCTTATTTTTATTTTCCTAAAATTTTCGTTGCGTCTTGCAACCTTATCAATAGTCAAGACATAAGAAATAAGCGGAAATTTTAACGGTGAGTATGTTAAATTTTAAGGCACAATAAGAAAATGACTCTCCCCAGACACAACAGTATAAATTGATAAATCATTGATAGATCCTTTGTCAAGTGATTTATGTGTTCACTTAATCTGCGATATTATGAATATTTTGTGTATGTTGTATATATTTCATATAAGACGGCCTGGTAAATTGTCGAACGAGAGCATTATCAATTGCTTAAACAAGCAACGATCTCTGATTCGCGATACGTTATATTCTGTAATAGCGTACATACAATACATACCCCCTGCATACATGCAAACACACACACAGCCACACCCACACACTGGCGCATACACACATAAATGCACACGCATATTCAACAAAGTTGACGACCTAGTCTGAGTTTCACCATTAGATGTGGTTGTGTGAAGCTAAGGGAGAAACTCAGAGTATAATTTGAAAATTGACATTTCAAATATGTGTGTGTGTACACACATATATATATATATGTATATATATATATATATAT
>NC_068982.1:42757223-42757991 GCF_001194135.2 Octopus bimaculoides | reverse complement strand
CAATCATCTTTAAAATCTGTGTTGCTTATTTTGATTTTATATATATATATATATATATATATTTATTTATTATTCTTCAGAATCATGGTGTTGGCAGTGACTTCGAAATTTTCAGCCTCCCAGCCTTCATCTAACTAGGCTATGAAAGCTTGCTGGCGGAAACTTCGACGTCACTATCAACTCACTTCCTGTAAAATATTAATGCATGTAATTCCGACGAGGTTGACTTTCGAATGCAGCCGAGGTCGACTTTGTCTTTAATTATATCTAGTCGAGAACATAAGTACCAGTTGAACTCTAGAGTCGATGTAATCAACTTTACCCCATTCCCCGACATTGCTGGCCTTGGGCCAATTTTTAAAACCAATATATGTGTGTGTGTATGTGTGTGTGTGCGTGTGTGTTTGTATGTCTGTGTGTGTGTGTGTGTGTGCAATATATGATCGTTGATAGATGGATAGACAGATATAGAGATTTACACGAACACGCGGACATACACACACGCACACGCATATATATATGTTTGTGTGTGTCTGTGTGTGTGCGTGTGTGTGTGAGACTGTCTGTGTGTTTGTGCGTTTGTGTCTATATGTGTGTTTGTGTATTTGTGTGTGTGTGTGTGTGTGTGTGTGTGTGTGTGTGTGCAAAGTGTTATATCTTCGGTTAGCGACACTTCTATCACTTGTCCACCACACTTGTATCTCGTTTTTAACACTATATTTCTCAATATGTGCTCTTAAATTACTAACCCTGTCAACAGCTTGATAT
>NC_068982.1:42745810-42747356 GCF_001194135.2 Octopus bimaculoides | reverse complement strand
ATATATATATATATATATATACATATATACATATGTAGTAATCATGCTGTAGTTATCATGGACTCAGAAAAATGCATAAACACTACCCTAATCCTCCTTCAAGACAATACCTACAATGTAAGATAATGCCTAAATGTTCTACCCTTATCCACCAGTTCCAACAAGGTTTAATGGAAAAAAAGAGAGATTACTTGACTAGATTTGACTACATAACCAGCAACTTTTACAGACTTCCCAAAATCCACAGAAGTGAAGCCATAAACGAAGCTTGTAACAAATCAACTGTAGTCAGAAACATTCCACACCTGAAAGATCTCAAAATGATACCAATTATAGCCGGTCTCACTTGTGGGACACTCAGTAACTTTATTGACGTCTTCCAACACATACCTGTTCTCCAACATATACCGAGCTTTATAAAGGATGGTCTGGACTTTTTAAACCATCTCCCGAACAAAACCAGCAAGGACTTCTTTCTGGTTTCATTCGATGTAATAAACCTCTACACCGCGATTCCTCGCGAATACGGAATAATAACCATACAATCCTGGCTGGAAAAATTCCGAAATGACATTCCTGGCCAAATCGGAAAAGAATTCATCGTTGAAGGAGTAAAATTCATCCTACAGAACAACTTCTTCAATTTCAACGAGAACACATACAAACATTTGTCAGGCACGCCGATGTGAACGAAGGTAGCCCTACTTTTGCCAACCTTGTCATGGCATAGTTGGAAATCCAAATATACGAACACGCTAGACTGAAATTAGGAGACAACTTCCAAAAATAATTACCAAGTGGAAACCCTACCTGGATGATTGTTTCATTCTGTGGCTACATAACCTTGAACAACTCCCAAAATCTAAAATCTTAATCAACAGCATTAAGTTAGGTCAAACTTTTACCATAAAAAATCACTTCACTTGTGCTTCGAAGAACTGTGTTCTGAAATGTGGAGGGTGTGGTGGAGACTGCATAGGTCGAACTAGTTTAACCTTGAGGGACAGGCTAACGGTGCACAGGCAACAAATCCGGGACCCCACGACTAGGAAAATTCCCGTAAGCAAACACCTGGACCAATGCCCTGTAAACATAAAACCGAAACAGAAAATCTTCCCTCTCTATCAATACACCGGAAACACTTCAACCCAGTTCCGTTTAAGTAAAGAAAGCATACTCTTTAAAGAAATATAAACCACAGCTGAATATCCTTTAGAAAGAAGACAAAGCACTAAAGGGAAATTGGAAAAAGACTCAATTTCTCCACAAAAGAAAAAACAACAACCAGGCACAACAGACACTTTAAAAATTTTTTAGTAAGTCTTCCACCCGGTTTTCGAAACCGCAACTCCAAATCACCATATAATAACACCATACAAACACAAGTTGCCGAAGTCACCTATCTCTAGACCAATGAAATTTTACAAACACCAGTTGCTGACGTCACCTTCTAAGCAAGATTCACTCACAGGGTGATTCGTTGCTCTCATTCAGAACTGCAAATAGTCTGTAGAGCATATAATTGGTTTTCAATTATATATATATA
>NC_068982.1:42742229-42745602 GCF_001194135.2 Octopus bimaculoides | reverse complement strand
TATATATACAGGGAGAGCGGGAGAGAGAGATAGGTAAATAGATATATAGATATAAGCACATACATATATGCATATATAAATGTACGTATATATATATATATATATATATATACACATACAGAGAGAGAGACAGACAGAGAGAGAGAGAGGGGTATGAGAGGTAATGGTGTCAATAAGACACAAAGGTGTCAGGTAATGCTGAGTAAGTGCTATGGACAGACTATAGTTAAGCTCCAGGTTCGGTGATTATACGAATGAGGAATCCAACGTAGATCATATATCACCATGTGTATATATTAATTTTTTTTTTCAAAACGAAATAAAGATCCAAGGCTGTGAAATATTTTAGAACATTTATAAATAGAAGGTCTTACAGCTGTTTCCGGGATATTTTATATATCCCTTCATCGGAGACAGTGTGAGGAAATGGTTAAGCAGTAGTTATTTTAGATAAGACTTGAAATAGGGAGTGACGTGCAGGAATGAAAATAGACGTGAGATATGCAGGGATATAGCATCTGTAAATCCATGCAATGCCATTGCATATCTCACGTCTATTTTCTTTCATCCACTTCACTCTCTGTTTCATATCTTATCTAAAATAACTATTGCTTAACCATATTTTCACACTGTCTCCGATGAAGGGATATATAAATATCCCGGAAACAGCTCTAAGATTTCTATTTATAAATGTTCTAAAATCTTTCACAGCCTTGGTATTTTATCTCATTCTGAAAACAAATTATACATACATATATATATATGCATACATAGCCAAATTTGTTGTTGAAAATGCACCTAAATTTGAAAAACTTGTAATTGTTTAAAATAGATCTATTTACATATATACCAGACTAGTTTCAACAATATTTTTTGTTTATCAATTTTAAAAATTTAGAATTATGAAATAGAAAAACAGGTTTAAGAATTTCAATGTTAACAAGTTTAAATATTCTAACAGTCAACAATATAAAAACTGTGCATCAACTTGTTTAAGTATACAAAGTTCATTAGTGTTAGTAGTGATTGACAAAAAATAAATATCATCAAAATTTCAGTCATACTGAGTTAATACAAAGAAAAGCAAGGGAGAAATGAAGATAGTAAAGAAAGGGATTTGGTCTACAATTTTTCTGATTCTCATTCCGTTGTGTGGAGGAACTTTCCGCTTGTAACGGTATGTTTTGGAAACGGGTGTATTTATAATTATTTTCCGCGAGCGGATCTGATTTTTGATTCGTTAAATTACTGGTGACGTCTTGTTTTTCCGGTGGTCAAGTTTGTCGTTCTGTCTGGTTGGCTTCTCTGAGTTAGACGATCATTATTTCCCATATTACGATCGAATGCCATAGACTTGCCCCAAATCACTACAAGCTGTGGCGACACGACCAGGTAGCGGAAGTGCTACATTGGAAACCATACGAAAAGTGGTGGCTAGAGAGAGGCAAGGCGTGGTATGAGCACAAGCTGCAGAGAGTGACAGAGTCGGAGAATAGCAAAATCATCTGGGATTTTCCAATCCAAACAGATCAGGTTGGTTGTTTCTCTTAAGGTATCATTTTGTCGTTTTTGCTGAAGTTCGGTTTTGATCGGAGGTAAAATGACATTGGTCTAGAGTTAGGTGACGTCAGCATAATATTATTTAACACAACACGTAGTCCGGTCCGGTAATCGAACTCACAACTTCACGATCATAAGCTCGACGCTCTAACTACTGAGCCATGCACCTTCACTTTCAGTTTCCGTCTACCAAATCCACTCAGAAGGCGTTGGGAGAAGACACTTGCCCAAGCTGCCACGCAGTGGGACAGAACCCAGAACCATGTGGTTGGTAAGCAAGCTACTTAACGCACAGCCATTTCTCCGCCTTGCAAGACGCAAGGAGAATTTAGAAAAAAAAAAAAAGCATGGTACTGTAGGCTGCAGGTTGTAGCCTGCTACACATGCAAGACTCCAGAAGCGCCAACAAAATCTGTGATAACGAGAAAACAATAATGATTGTAATAAGTGGCTATGCTGTGCCGCCGTATCCACAATATAATGGAGGAAATTATTTCCCATATTACGATCGAATGCCATAGACTTGCCCCAAATCACTACAAGTTGTGGCGACACGACCAGGTAGCGGAAGTGCTACATTGGAAACCATACGAAAAGTGGTGGCTAGAGAGAGGCAAGGCGTGGTATGAGCACAAGCTGCAGAGAGTGACAGAGTCGGAGAATAGCAAAATCATCTGGGATTTTCCAATCCAAACAGATCAGGTGTTAAAGTGGTGGTGGAGAAGGTGCACTATATATGTGTAATAGTTGATGTTGCATGCCCCTTTGACCAACGAATAGTCAACAAGGAAGTCGAAAAGATAGATAGATACAACCTTATTCAGTATGAAATAGCCCGGCTATGGAAAATAAGGAAGGTGAATATCGTGCCAATGATTGTTTGGTTCTTGGGAACAGTATCAGAAGGCATCAAAAGGAATATAATAGAAATTGGAATAGAAATTGCCCAGTAGAACTGTTGCAAAAGGTTTGCCTCTTTGGCGCGGGCAGAATAATCAGGAAAGTATGAGATAGCTCAAAAGAACGAATAGCATGGTACCGTAGGCTGCAAGTACGCATGCAACATTCCAGGAGCTCCAGTAAAACCTGTGGGCTTCTGATCTTAACTGATTGGAAGTGTTATCATGTACATGTTTTGTCTTAGTATAAAAGATTGGCTACAACAAATATTTTGTTCAATACTGCATATTTTATTGTCAGTTGCTTGATCATAATCAATTGAACATGGCCCTTAGTGGTTGACGGTATATGGATCTCTGATCCCGAGCAGAAGTAGTTGGGGAGTCTCATAGCCACGTGTTGAGAGGAATTCTTTGGAGTTTGAATAATTCTCGTCCGGAAACATGGGTGTTTCGTTCAACATCCTTAAGCAACCTTTATTCATGGATCTTTTGAGCGGGATGCGCTACTCGACCGGGAGAAAATTCTAACAGGGCTCCACCTGCAAGTTCATGCGTTGTTTATCTTGATATGAGGTCACTGGTTGTGATGCATGTACCTGGTGTACCCTTATCAGACGGGTAGTCATGATGGGTATTTTGGGCTTCGTATATTTGTACCCCAGTGCTACTTTGATGGCATGCGCTTGTCTCTCACTCAATAATAATAATAATAATAATAATAATAATAATAATAATAATAATAATAATAATAATAATAATAATTATAATAATAAGCGGATATTATTATAAAAGATCAGACAAAGAAGACGTGTTTATTAATTGACATGAGTATTCCTTCTGATCATAATATAGCGGCGAAAGAATTTGACAAGATCAGTAAATATAAAGACTTGCTAATAGAAATTGAAAAA
>NC_068982.1:42735592-42739969 GCF_001194135.2 Octopus bimaculoides | reverse complement strand
GAGGGTCTTAAGCACTTGAAAAATTATTGAAAATTTGTGGATACTTAAGATTACTCGCTACCCACATGCATTTTACCAGGAATAAGAATGAACCTGAGTTAAATCAATAATAATAATAATAATAATAATAATAATAATAATAATAATAATAATAACTTTCTTCTTCTACTTATTATTATTATTATTATTATTATTATTATTATTATTATTATTATTATTATCATTATTATTATTATCATCGTCATCATCATCATCATCATTATTATAGCAGTCTCTGATTTAGGTACAAGGCCAACACTTGTAAGGTAAGGTGGACCCCAGTATTTTACAATAACTTTATCGACCCCTGAGATGGGGTGCGGGATGAAAGGCACAACTCGTCTGAGTGAGATTTTAATGAATATGATTACAAGAACAACAACAGCAACAATAACAGCAACAACAAAAATAATAATAATAATAATAATAATTGTAACGACAACAGTAAGAGAGGGCAAATGAAACGTTAATGACGATGGTTAAAGTTTATTATGGAATTTTTTTAATAATGTATTTTTGAAGTTCTTTTTCGCTTATTTACTTTTGTTTTTGGTTGTTATTGTTTGTTTGTTTTTTCGCTGTATAATAAACCGAATTTTCTGAAGTTATGTATTGAAGTCTGAATTGATAAAGTAATCTTATTTTCTTTTTCCTGACGGATAGAAATGTAAAGCGATCCCTAGTAAGGTTTCCTCTAAGGATAAAAGTCTTTGAAATATCAGTTTTCTCTTCTACTATCTATGCCGTCGCCCCGCCTTTGTAATTATAAAAGATATTAATCGATTTCAATGCTTTTAAACGCCTCATTAATATAGTATAAATTACTGATCAAAATTTGTATTGGAGGAGGGATAGGTAAAGGGGTAGGATGAAAATTAAAGATCTTACCCTGGATTGATCTGTTTCATCTATCGCCACGATTAGGAACTATCTTATATAGATATATTCACGAATGAAGGTGCAAATGTTATAATATACATCGAGACAAGACACTTTACTAGTATCTGATACGGTCTGACAGAAGAACAATCGCATGATAATAAATAATAAATAAACACATAAATAAGTATACTTTATTCATTCTGCAAATATGTCCTGTATGTGTGCTTTATGTTTTTGAATTTTTCCATTTTTACTTTTAGTCACCTGATAAATGGCAGAAGAAAAAGAGAAATTATACATCGGTTTTTACAAGAACACAGAACGTTTGTATTGAATATAAATATTCTTTGACTACCTTATCTTTCTGAGACAGTACTAGCATGTGTAGTTTGGACTCATGTATTCCTTAGAGAACAGTAACAAAAACAAAACTAACAAAAATCATTCGTAAAACCTGACTTTTTTTGAAACGAAGACAAATATAAAAATAAAAATCTCTCAAAGAAAAAGCTGTACTGTGAAGAAAAGAGAAAGATGTTATTGAATGTATATATCTATGAATTAATAAGAGATAGTGTGTTTTACCAAAACTGGCAGAGAACTTCAGTAATCAATAGAACATTCTCTTTTCGTGTTTTCCTAATCGACTGAAGCATTGGTCGAATGTCCGCCGCAAAATTAATATTCATGTTGCTTCTGTTTACACTTTATATCTGAAATGTTCTTTTGCCAGTATTTATCATAGCTACAGCATCAACGATCTTACCACCTGTGTCCCACCCAGTTAGTTGATCGTCACACGCACTCTAAAAACCACTGACCTGTGTATCACCCAGAAACCTTGTCGACCCTTACACGCTTCATAGAACTATCTATCCGTATCCTATACAACTCGTTGACACTTTCATGCACCCCGATAATCTATCTTCTTGTTTTCCAATCAGATAATTGTTCTAAATAGCACTATGACAATTGACTAAATACTAACAAAACTTCCATATTTTCTGGAACCATATTCTCAGGAGTATCACGTCAGATAGAATAACTCCAAGTGGATCTTCTCCTTATCTTTAAAGATGATATAAATTTTACAACTATAAAATAGGGATTTTTGTATCAATAAAATAAACTTTTATTCGTTTTCCAGCTTGTATTCCTGAGCTGTTTCTCCCAACACTTAAATTTTTCGTTCACTGAAGTATTTATACAAGACGTCAGAATTCACGCTCATCCAAACCGACGAATTAATTCAAATTTGCGATTATTATAAATAAAATAGTCCTCTAGTAAAACATAATCTCATATAATTTCGGCATTATAAAGCTATTCTACTTACATTTTTACCAATATATCAGTTACTATGTTTACTATAGAAAAGAAAGATTAGATTACATGAATATACTTGAGATAGAACAAGGCCAGGAATTGAAACAGGATGGTATACTCTGTTCACCAATAGCTTTTCTCCCACAATACATCGTCATCCTACAAGTATATGTTGTCTGCAAGTTATAAATCAACGTTGCAACGTTGCTTCCCATGTTCAAAATAAGAGTAATGTTATACTTTCTGTGTATAGTAGAAATAGTTGAGAATAATATTATACTAATCTACGCTGATCTGAATTCGAAATGTATATTGATATAAAAGCATTCGTAAAATTTTATTTTTTGATAGTGTAATATATGCTAAAGGAAAGCAAACTATATTTTTATAGTTATATCTTAGTATTTTTCTCGGCAACAAATTCTTTTATCAACTATAACTATTCTATTGAATAAAACTTTACGTTTGTACAAGAAAAGATAAGAGACTGTAATAACTCCAGAGCCAATATTTTTGTAGTGCCAACTTAAACTCTAAAGTCATTAATTTCAATTTCAACAGGTAAGATACAAGACAATGTTTTGGCTGGTAGATCCTCCAGGCAATTAATTCGACTTTGCGTAAACAACATTCAAGTTAAATTAAGTTCTGTTCAGTTCAGACCTTTCTTTCAAGATCCCTCCCACACCAAAGAAACAAGATGTTAAAGAAACAAGATGATTATATTTAATGAATTATTTCTGCTAATCGGGGAAATATCCAAGGGTAAATTGTTGATGTGATAATCTCTAGCACAGATAAATTATTTTGAAACTTTGATGTTTGCTGTGTGTTACTTACTACTTTATTACATTAAGTATATGAAAATATCCTAGCTATTATGTATGGCTGTCATTAACAAACACCGACTCGTGAATGTGTGTGTGTGTACAGAAAAAGAAAAGACGGAGAGCTTCTTACAACGAGAAAAGGAAACAGTTTAATAAGCCTTATATATTTTAGGTCCAATGGTTCATCTTCTTAAGTAAGAAGTCAAGAAATATTATGCCGTGCCAGTCAGGTTGATCGTTGTACGGACAGTGACTCCGCAGTGTCCGTGTGAGAAGAAGTAGCAGCAATAGTGGATAATTGTACCAATCCAAACAATGGTTGATGGAAGTTGTAAAGATGTTGTTGAGACGTTAGCGCTTCAGTGAAGATGACATGAGACTAGCCAGCTCGGAGAAGTAGAGATCCTTATATGAGCTTTAGTAAGTTCAAAGAGAGACGACGCTACTTTCTGTGGTTAGAGTATGTCTTTGAATGACGCCATGTCAATCAATCGACTTCCTATTTTACATACACACACACACACACACACACACACACACACACACACACACACACACACACACACACACACACACACACACACACACACACACACACACACACGCACACATATGTATGTAAATACATATAATCCTTATATCCAACTTAACGTGAATGTTTTGTTAGAACACCAAATACTTCAGTATTCTAGAGACAACCTCTCACATAATTGTATGGTAAAGCACAAATATTTATACCATTGTTAGACGAGAATCATCTGCTATTGGTGTCGGAACTACCAAATCACGTCATTTCAACGTACTGCGTTTTTTCAGTGACAGCCATCCACTATCTACACCACCTACATATCACTCCCTTCTGCTGTATCGCCAGAAGAACGAGTAAATTAGACATACACAGAGAAGAGAAAAACATATTTAAGGCCTAGGTAATATATATATGCATACATATCTCTTTGAAAATCAAAGAAAAAGAGAATATTTATGGATAACAGCTTCGAAACCGCCAGCTTTTATATCCAGACATTGAATTCATAGTTATATCTATAATAATTGGAGCACTAGGTTTTGTTAGTACATGTTTAAAAGAAAATCTGGATAAACTGGGATTTTCAGAAAGAGAAATCGACCGGCTAATTCATACAAGTGCAATCTGTGAATGGAACAGTAAAAGTATGCAAGACTTTTCTCAAGTTCCAAATGTGAATTTGTCTGTGTTAACTACATCCCAAAGATGGAGCTTTTATCTTTGTTGGAAACCGGCTCCCTCCTCCGTGATTTGTAATAATTGAAAAATAGA
>NC_068982.1:42729802-42735582 GCF_001194135.2 Octopus bimaculoides | reverse complement strand
ATATATATATATATATATATATATATATATACACGTATGTATGTATATTCATATGTATGTAATTTATATAGGCATGTTTATGAGAGCGTGTATGTAGTTCGTGTATACTGTATGTGTCTCATTATTCGTATGTTAAGACGCCATAGACGTATATACAAAATCGTATTAATTTACAATCTATTATAGTCGCTGTGCTGGAAGTAATGCGATATCGTATAGATACGGAAATATATAAGGGATTTGAATCCATGAGAAAAATTAAAATATAAATAAGGTTAGACATGTTAAAATAATACATCCCAACCTCCTTGAAATATGTGGTTGTATGTAAATAAATATGGTAAGAGGTTGTTTAATTTATGAAGCGGTACATATCCCTTTAAAGATCAGCAATTGTATGAGAATTTCGCAGTTTTGTTTAGACAGCATATTTTTTGATAATCTAATATGTCCTCTACTTTTTCTATCGCCGATCTCATCAACTGTAACTACCAAACCAAAGAGTGTTTGTTGTTATAGCTGTTGTTGTTAATGTTGTTGTTGCTGTTGTTATTATTCTAGTTTATATATGCATTTCACTTTCTTTTTCTTTTTGTTTTGAATTTTCAATATGTTTCTTATTTTCTTTTGTGATATATGTGTTCCTGTTGATGAAATTTTGTTCTCGTTATTTTGTTGTCGTTTTAATGTTTTTATGTGTGTTGTGTTGCATCATTTTACATATTTTATTAATGTTGATTTAGTAATTCATTGCTTTTGTATTTTTCTTTTTCTACTGTTCTTTTGGTGCTATGGTACTTGCGCTAGATTGGTATAATCTGCAGTAATGATGTTCATGCTCATGATGTTGGCTAGAGAAATAATTGAAAGGAATACGAGAATGAAAATGGGAATTCTATTAATATTAGTGATGAGTGTAGTAAGATTTTAGAGAGAGAGTGTGGACAACGAGTGGCGCTAGATCTAAGAGCAGACGGAAGCAGAATTTAAGATGCATTTGTTGCCATTTCAGCCGTTTTGGGTGTTCTTGTTCTCATGACTTATTTTCTTCACAGAGATAGCGATGGTAGATATTTGTTATCTCAACAATTAACATGATATTTCAAAATTATGACATGCTGTAGTGTCAAAGGTAACATTGTCATCGTTGTTAACATCGTGGATTGTCATGATAACCCAGAAGCAGTAGAATTAAATATTAGTATGCATTACCCATAAGAAATATTGCAATGATACATATATTAAAGGCAGATAAAATACATTAACGAAAATAATTTAGATTAATTAAGAAGGTTTATCATAAAAATTTTTGCTTCCAAATAAGAAGTCATTCAGTTTCTCTAACAATAATGTTCGTGATTTTTCTCAATGGCCGTTATAAGTATTCTAAATGTTTTAATAAACAAACAAAACGATAATCAGACATAAGTTATAGACTCTCTAGTTGCTTGCTTCAGCAGAAAAAAAAAAACACTTTTACTTTACGTTATGATCTGAATAGAAAGAGCCACTGCCCATCGCTTTTTTAAATGCTTACATACAAAACAGATCGATATATTTAACGTTCAGCTCCCACTACGGCTCGTTAATAAAATTGTAGGGAAATGTAGGTAAGATGGGTCGTCTATATATAAAATATTGCAAAAATAGTTTGGTTATGGTAGTGGTTGGGGAATACTAGGGATGATAAAATATGTATTATATGAATAAATTGGTAAACAAAACAGATTGATTCCACGCAACAGTGTGTAATTCTGAGTGTCAATAAATGAAGATGTGTCAGTCATTTGGATAACCTTTTGTTTTGGAGATATTTCCAATTCTATGAGTGTCTCTGTGTCTATGAGTGTGTGTTTCCGCTTTCGTTACGTCTATAGTAAGCTATAGTAATGGACAATTTACGCCGTTTTAATGAGCCCACATCTAAAGAAGTAGCCATCTTTATGGTAGGTGATTCCCATGAAAATCGTTATATCCTCATTCGTGCTCGAGATAACAGCTTTAAACATGTTTCAGAGACTCATCCCATTATGATCCTCTCCAGTATCCTCTTATTCTGTGGAATGAACAAGAAGGGTACCATTTCAATATTCCACAGACTGAAGCTGAAATAGGAGAGCCAATTATAAACAAAAAAGGTGTCGTCAAATGTCTTCTATTCTTACCAATTGATGTTAAGACTAGAACAATCAAATCAATTACACATATATCGCGATCTATTTCAGGAATACCTGGTTGATATGTATGCTAAAGTTCAGAGTCAGCGCCTCCTCTACATTCGTAACAATAAAAAAAAGTTAAGGGCTAAATCTCCAGCATGCTCTGAGGACAGATGGTGATATCCAAAACATGGGACAACTTATAATCCTCCTATCATCATTCACAGGTGGTCCTCGATATATGCACTAACGAACACAAGATGCTATGACATATGTCAGGACGTATGGAAAACCAGATCTTTTTGTCACTTTCACCTGCAATCTTAGATGGGAGGAAATGAAATCTAACCTTCTTCCAGTGTTGCATCTTATTGTATTGCAGCTGCCCTCAATGTATGTTTCAAAAAATCGTACCATTGGAGACGTGAAAAAAAATTCATCTTCCAAGCAACATCAGAGCACTCCTACAAGGTGATCATACGTGCTTCTTAAGATTGGTAGTGGGATATTAACATTCAACTCAAGACTTCAGTTACAAGAAATTACATGCGGTCAAATGACACTTTCTCTTAAAGATCTTATGGATAAAGTATTTCTCAATTTATCTGTCAACTACACTGATGTAAACTGGCTATGTGAAACAGCTATACTAACTCAAACTAATAAAATGGTTGATAAACTAAATCATGACCTTCTTCAAAAGTTAACAGATACATCAGAAATGACTTATCGATCAATTGACAACAGTCGATCAAGATCAGGTTGTTCAATACCCTGTTGAATTTCTGAACACACTTAAACCCACCGGGATGCCACCGCATAACTTGACACTAAAACTAGGTGCTCCCATTATCTTGCTTAGGAACCTTGACCCATCGCACTTGGGCAATAGAACTCACTCAATTGTCAATCAAAACAGGTAGTCACAAAGGAGAAAATGTCTTTATTCCAAAATTTCCTCTCATACCTACAGATATCCTATTTGAATTTAAGACGCTTCAGTTTCAATCAAACTAAGTTTTGGTATTTCAATTAACAAATCTCAGGGTTAACCCCTCATGGTAGTTGCACTTGATATCTCTTCTACATGCTTCTCCCACGGCCAACTCTATGTTGCTTGTTCACGAGCTGGAAGCGGCAACAATTCATTCATTTTGACGCCAACAAAAAAATTATACAATGAGGTGGTTCAGTATTGAGACAATTTCAATTCGAAATTCTATCGTCATTACACTTTGGATATTTTTTAATAAAAATATAGATATTCTAAAATAATTATGAGAATATATCTTTATATTTATTGTTTACAAATCTGAATAAGAACATCTGTAACCCTGGCAACGGCGAGTCATTCAGCTAGTGTATAATATATCTACTTAATTTGTATACATATACAGCCATATATATATATATATATATATATATATATATATATATATATATATATATATATATATGCACGCACACACACGCATACATGCAGACACATTCTCGACAGTTGACTTACCATTAACAAAAAGAAAGCTGATTCATCCTCTGGAGAAAAGGAGCAACTGCGAACATGTTTTTGCCCAAGTGTTTATGATATTTGAAGCCTTCTCACTGACTTTAAAGATCGATAATCGATACATATGTGAAGAGGGTTGTGTGATTGTATCTTTGTATGCATGAGAACGTTATGCGCATATGTGTTTACATACGTAAGTGTGTATAGGTATGTGTATATATGTTTGTCCTGGGCATGATATGAAACTGCATCAAGTAGCGGGAGACAGGCGCGGGAATCCTAAGGTTTTGAAGAGTGTGGAACCACTTCTTAAACACAATTCTTCACAACTCTTCTTTGATCCAAAGTAGTAATACCTGTCAGGGTCCCAGCTAGCTTGCCTACCTATGCATGTAAAGACTGGATTTGGCGTACTCTGCGGCAGAATACTTCATGGCTCAAGAGAGGGAAAGGTGGGTGCATACGGGCATATTTGCCTACGTGTGTATATGTGTATACAAATATGTTTGACCTGTATATGACATTAAACTACCTTAGATAACGGGACACTGTCTCGAGAATTCTAGGATTTTGAAGACTGCGGAACTACTTCTTAACCAAAATTCTTCCTAAGTCTACTTTGGCTGCGTAGTAACACGTGTCAGGCTCCAATCTATGGATTAATTCACAAGCTGCATGTGTGATGAGTGGATCTGACGGACTCTGCGGCAAAATCCTTCATGGCTCAAAAGAGACGAAGGTGAGTATTGGAACACATTTTTGAGTGCAGTGAGCAAGATGAGGCAAGTAAGACAACTGAGTGATCCACTGTATCCATTTCCATCCTAATTCGTCTTAATCTGGTCTTGCCACTGGAAGAAAGATGGTCACGGACGAGAGTGAGGGAGGTTGACGATGCGCAAGTCATCAGCCATTCTTAAAGTTGACAAAAAAGTCCTCGTCGCTCTCATGGATTAACATATTATATCTGTATTATATCTTAGTGTGGAGGCGCAATGACCCAGTGATTAGGGGTGCGAACTCGCGGTCATAAGATCGCAGTTTCGATTCCCAGACCGGGCGTTGTGAGTGTTTATTGAGCGAAAACACCTTAAGCTCCACGAGGCTCCGGCAGGGGGTGGTGGCGAACCCTGCTGTACTCTTTCACCACAGCTTTCTCTCACTCTTACTTCTTGTTTCTGTTGTGCCTGTAATTCAAAGGGTCAGCCTTGTCACACTGTGTCACGCTGAATATCCCCGAGAACTGCGTTAAGGGTAGACGTGTCTGTGGAGTGCTCAGCCACTTGCACGTTAATTTCATGAGCAGGCTGTTCCGTTGATCGGATCAACTAGAACCCTCGACGTCGTAAGCGACGGAGTGTCAATACAAAAATATCTTAGTAATCTTTGAATCGGTATATTTTATAGGTTCACGAACGCTGACTAGAAAATATACGGTGTCCTAAACTACAATTTTAAGTAAAATAACGAGATACACTTTGCATTATTTTAGTGTGTTAGTGTAGTTAGTGCTATGTTTGCAAGTATCCATTTATGTATTCACGTAATTGTAAATATGTATATAAATGTGTGTATGTGTGCTTATGTAAAAATATGTGCGTGTGTGTGTGTATGTATTTATGTATGTATATATGTTTGTATGGTGTTATAAATATAGCAGCACATTTCATTGTATACTTATATTATTTTCCTATTTTACAGTTACGGGTGTGTGCGTGCATATATCATATATGTATATATATATTAATATCCTTTTGTCCTTTTACCTGTTTCATTCATTTGACTGCGGCCGTGCTGGAGCGCGGCCTTTAGACGAACAAATCGGACCCGGGCCTTATTCTTTGTAAACCCAGTACTTATTCTATCGGACACCGGACCGAATCGCTATGTTACGGGGACGTAACATACCAACACGGTTGTCAAGCGATGGTGGAAGACAAACACACACACACACACGGACGCACACACACACACATACACGCACACACACACACACACATACACACACACACCCACACACATATGTATGTATGTATTTATGTATATGCTCGAAATACGAGACTAAAAAAACAACCAATAACTGATGAAGGGTCGTTCTTTATGTTGTTTGTATT
>NC_068982.1:42728456-42729239 GCF_001194135.2 Octopus bimaculoides | reverse complement strand
ATAGAAAGACAAATACACTATATATATATATATGAAGACACACGCATACACACATACACACATATACACATACACATACATAGATATATATGCATACACACGCCGTGTGCACACGCACGTACATGCATGTATGGGTGGTTGGACGGACGAAGGGATTTTAGTGTCATATATGTTCATTTTCTTATGTTTTTGTATGATATTTAACAGGTTTCTATCAGTCTTAAAATAATTTTTTTTTCTCTCTTGGTATTAATCACAGACATTTAATTACATCTTTCAAGATGAATTAGCAGAATTTTAAAGAATAAAATAGTTCACAGTAAGCCTCAGAGCCTGTCTATCTATCATGTTGTTATTCTTGGACTGAAATTTTACAGACGAGTATCTTCCCCCAGAACTGACATGAATTAAACACAAGACAATAGCTTTCTTATGAATAAACCGTTGAAGATTGAAGGTGGTTCTTGTAGATAGACTCATTAACATGAGCACACGCCAACGCACACGTCACACCGTGAATAAAAGACTATTCAATAAAACCTGTGTTTCTGGTGGACCCTTAAGGATAAATGCATCTGGCATGTCGTGAGGCAAAGGCCCCAGCTTCGCCCAAACTGAAAGGTCTTTGATTCATTCCGTATTTCTGTTAAGTACATAGTGATGCTACTGTTTGGCTTTAAGAGTAAGTAGGAAGAGTGTAAGTGAATCCTCTTAAAGATATCTGTTCTTTGTTCTCTATGTACGCATGTATGTTTATATATATATATATATATATATATATAT
>NC_068982.1:42722942-42728219 GCF_001194135.2 Octopus bimaculoides | reverse complement strand
AGAGAGAGAGAGAGAGAGAGAGAGAGAGAGAGAGAGAGAGAGAGAGAGAGAGAGAATGACAGAGGTTGATTAATAAGGATAGATAGATAGATAGATAGATAGATAGATAAATAGATAGATAATTGCACACGTATATAGAGACATGCAACTTAATGCTTCTAAGGGAATAAACAAAATATTACGTACATAAACATACACACACACACACGCACGCACGCACGCTCGTACACATACACACACACGCACGCACGCACGCACGCTCGCACACATACACACACGCGCGAAACACAGTCGTGTATTTTAGATATTCATTAATTTTATTTCCTTTAAGGTCTGCTCTCCTCATAAATATGTTTACCTACGTAAGCATATGCAACGCTCAAATGTATTCGCATAAATACGTTAAATTAATATGTATTGATACAAAGAACATATACACATGCATGCCCAGAAACCCTCGTGCGCATATGCACATATATTTATGTAGATTTTATGTATCTACAGTCTGTACTTAGAAGGTTGTAATTTCTTCAAAACATGCATTGAAATTTGTATATAACAGCGGTGTTAGATTAATGTTCACTGATAGACCTTCCTAGGTTCGGTTATACATTCATACATTGTTTTAATGCCCGCGTGTGCACACACACGCACGCATGCGCTTGCACACATACTCACACACACTCAGACACACGCACGCACGCACACAGACACACACATACATACAGACTTTCGCACACACACAAAGACACACTCGCACTCCAGCACTCGAAAGAAAGAATCGCGGCGAGGAAAGAATAAGTTTCGAAAGCACATGTGTATGCATATATGTATGTATGTATGTATGTATGAATGTATGCATGTACGTATCTATCTATCTCTATGTATATGCATACACACACAGATACATACACATGCACATACGCAAACACACATACATACATACATACACACACACACGTGTGTGTGTGTGTGTGTGTGCAAGTATGAAGATATATATGTATGTATGGTTAGATGAATGGATGGATGACTGGATGGATAAATAGACGAAGAGATAGATGGATGGTTATAAACAGAAGTGAAACTACATGTATGCGATTGGACCTGTGTTTATGCTTATTGGCAGAAGTTACTGTTGCTTTCGAGTTTACCTAGACATTGAATAAATTAATGATCGATAAAATAGGTAGAAGATTGCACGAAGAATTGTGCTGGGTATTTTCTGCTAAAACCAATGATGCAAGCCATTAAACGAAAAACAATGCTCATACGCACGTGTATACATGTGTATGGGAGAATTTACGAAAAAAACAACAGACGAGGACAGGTGGTGTAAACAACAAATGGATTTATTAGTTTAACGCTCGGGAATAGAGAAAGTCTTTGACGTTTCGAGCTTACGCTCTTCAACTGAAAGGAACACATGTGTATATATCTTTGTAGTTTGGATGTATTTATAAACACGGTATATCATTTACATTTGAACCTTGCTTCTAATAATTTTTCCCGGTGTAAGGTCGCAAGCTGGCTGCGACATTTTGTCCGTTTTTACGTTCTTAGCTCACAGTTCGTCAAGGTCGACTTTGCCTTTCATCCTTCAGGATCGATAAAATAAGCACCAGTAGAACACTGAAATCGACTTACTCCTCTCCTGAAATTGCCGGCTTTGAAACCAATATTTTTTCCAGGTGTTTTTATTGTTATTTTTGCTGTCGTTTATCTCGGATCAGTTTTGAAGGATCAGTCAAAGACTTTTAAACTTTGATTCTCCTTCTTTTTCTATATCCGAAACCATATCGTAAGTAGTTTTCTGAAGTCAAGTGTGAGCTTGAGTAATGTTTGGCTGTCATTTCTAGCAAGTTGAGTGATTGGGTTGGTTGAGGCTCACCTCTAGTTTTAGTAACATACATTGTTTTTCTTGTTGTTGTTATTATTATTGATGTTTTTGTTTATTGTTATTTTGTGGCTGTTTTGTTCTTGTTGTTGTTGCTTGTTTTTGTTTGGTCCTAAGTCAGTTTTCATCGAGCAGACGTGATCAAAGGTATTTTAGTCGTGTTGAACCTCTCTAATTAAATGTGTTGGAAATATCAGTCTGTTTACCCATCCAAAACATTAAATATATGTTATTAAACATTTACTATATCCTGAACTATTTTGTTTTCGCAGATTCCCGTCAGCCCTTTGCATTTCAATTCACGCGTTTCTTTTATAATTCACTTTATGACTTTCATCTTTTTATTCCAGTGAGATAGCTGTCTCTCATTTGATCTCTTAAATTCCTTATTTCAATAGATACATCACAATCGCTTCACTTAGGCCGCTTCACTTTACTGCTAATGCAGATGTATTACTATAGTTAATATGGTACTATGAGTACCGTACAATAATCAAGTTAAGATCTCGGTGAGCTGAATCCACGACCTGGATTTGATTCCTAAATCAAATACTTGCTTTTCGGTTGTTGATATTGTTGTTTTTGTTTTTGTTCATATTGTTGGTTTAACAACAGGTTAGCTCTAGATGTTCCAACCAAGACTATTGCACCTTCTTTTAAAAAATGAAGTCATGTTACTCTTTTCTACTTCGACAGTTCGGTCATACAATCACTGCGCCTTCCAAAGAAAGAATCTTGTACGCCTTAGTGATAAACGTAGGCAACCAAAATTATCTAAGACGCTAATAATGCGAGGCCTCATAATCACTGATTAACTCTCTAGAACCTACAAAGGGGTTTTCAGCCACTTTTTATCTATAGACTCCTTTGAATACTATTTTATTCTAGTGGACCCCTATCGCCATTTGATGTTTAAAAACTAGTTTTCTAGAAAATTCTTTCAAAATGCATTTAGTTTTCCACATATCAATTTGTGTAGGTCGTACTAGGTAAAATGTTAAAGAATGGAACCTAGCTGTTTCTTGCAATATATACCAATATATACATCGACAGCAAAATTGCTTTTGAAACCCTTGAAATACTATTGTGGATCTCCAATTGACTTTCATTTTTTGGTGAACCCCAAAAATCTGATATGGACCCTCAGGGGAAATATGGACTCCGGTTGAGAATCACTGCTCTGCAAAACCCACTGGCCCTTATGAGTCAGTCATGGCTCGAGAAGGAACAAACAACAACATAAAGGCACTTATGTGTATTCAAGAAATTAAACAAACAGTCATCAACAAACATTAACCACCATCCTTAATAGATGATGGTATACAATGTGCAAGGACAATTAATGTTCGCTATTAATGATATCGAGACATATAACAAAATATTGATAATTCACCTGAATTGAAAATATCATCATATGTCTCTCCTCAGAATACTAGGAATAATGAAAACTGTAATACCGTTTTGTAAAAATGGAATGAAGTTGTTATGAAAAACGCTACCATGATTCAAATATATAGAAAGGGGTTACAGAGAAAATGAAACTCGTTAAAGATAATGTCAACAACTGCTAAATTATAATTATCAAGAAGAGGCAGCAACTAAAAAGTATGAATGAAAATATGATTTAACTTGTCCGAAGAATCAGTATTCTATTTTAAACAATTTTTGCAATAATTGAAAGGAAAACGAAAAGATTTACCACTGCGTCCTGAAACACAATTTAAGAAAACATGTTAAGGATGTGGAGGGAAAACTTTCGTCATTATATATGCTTGTGCATGTCTACATGTATGCATGTTTTTATGCATGTATATGTGTGTGCGTGCGTGTGTGTACGTGCGAGTGTGTGTGGGTATATACACATATATGGGGGTATATGTATGTATGTATGTATATATGTATGTATGTACGTATGTATGTACGTATGTAGGTATGTATGTATGTATATGGCTCAGTGGTTAGATCTTTAGGCCTACAATCGTTAAGTTGCGAGTTCGATACCTGGACCGGGCTGAGTGCTGTGTACTTGAGCAAGGCACTTTATTTTATGATGCTCCCTCTAGTTCACTGAACTGTAGAAATGGGTTGCAATGTCACTGGTGCCAAGCTGTATCGGCTTGTGTCTATCTCTTTCACTGTTTTTCTCTCTTTCTCCCTCTCTCTTCCCTTCATTCTCATAATTAAAGCAAGGGAACGAATCGGTACATTTCCTGTACCTTTTACCAATTCAGTTTTGTGAAAGTTTAAAGAAAATCTTCTAGGAGTGGTTGCCGGATTTTACCAGAGATATTAATCTTATACTTTTGAAGTAGTAGTAGTAGTAGTAGTAGTAGTAGTAGTAGTAGTAGTAGTAGTAGTAGTAGTAGTAGTAGTAGTAGTAGTAGTAGTTATTGTTGTTGTTATGTAACTCATGGCAGCTCTGATAGAGGCATTATATAATGAAAGGAATGCTTGCAGTTACCAACCCGCCTTATCTTAAAATATAATGAATCTAGAATTGTATTATCCAATGTTTCTTGCCATTTATAAGAATGTCGGGTGTAATCTTAGAAAGATTTGGCAGTTATACCTAGCAAATCAAGTGAACACGTTATAAATTATCTTACATTTATGAAAGAAATTGGTGAATGGCAGAACCTGAAGACTACAAAAGAAAATATCTTAGAGAATTTATTCCTGTCCTCTACAAATCCAGTTTTCACTCTCTTGGTATCATCATTCCATTCCTCGCCGAAAAAATATGGAAATATGAAATATTGTTCAATCAGCATCGATTGTATGTGAAATGTAGGTAGTACTGGAGACACTAAAACCATGTTATCTTTTTATAATGTATAAAAATATATTTACACACTTATATACATATATACGTATACATACATACATACACACGCAAAAAAGGTGTGTCGAAAGGCGCGACACAATTCAAAAAGGTAAGGGCGAGCTATTTATCAGTTCCACATTCAATATCTATTTTCGAAGTGTCTGGACAATCTTCATAATTCTAAACTTGCGGAAACTGCGTGCAGTATATAGAAAAATGAACACGCAAAAAACGCAGTCAATTTCGATGCTTTATAATGTACAAGTCATTCAAGAGGTTGGTAGACACTAAATACGTCAACATAAATCTCAGTTACGTGATTACAAGTCATCAATTCCATTCAACACCATTACACGACTGTTCACGTAACTGCGTTTCATGGTCATATAGTCTATGTCTGCCGATCCCATAAAACTCGTGTTCATTATATAAAGCATTACTAATCACTACATTTTTCTGTATTCTTTTACATATATGTGTATATGTATGCGTGTATATATGTATATATATGTATGCATCTATGAGTATGTACATATATATATATATATATATATATATA
>NC_068982.1:42719297-42721149 GCF_001194135.2 Octopus bimaculoides | reverse complement strand
TGTGTGTGTGTGTGTGTGTGTGTGTGTGTGTGTATACGACGGGCATATTTCGGGTACCGCCTGCCAAATCCACCTACAAGCCTTTCCTCGGCCCGGTGCTATAGAGGATGGTAGTTGCTTAATATGACACGCAGTGGGATTAAACCCGGAACCATGTGGTTGGGAAGTTGGGAAGCATACTTCTTAGAGAACAAACATCAAATTCGAGTCAACCAATCCATTTCTTCTGAGCACTTATTTTTTGCAGTCTTATAAACCCTTTCTTGTTTTATATATATATATCATATATGTATGTATGTATGTATGTATGTATGTATGTATGTATGTATGTATGTATGTATTTATATGTGCGTGTGTGTTATAAAACGAATGCTTTACACCTGGTAGCTTACTGGTAAAGCACAATTGCTTTGACAGTGCTCGTTATGTATACGGTAAATGAAAGACGGAAGATGGGATATACGAGAATTTTTATAATTAATCACGACAATTGTTTCGATACATCAAACATCGATCCGCACGGGTGGAACACTAAACAACTTGTTCAAGAGCATGCAGCGGTGCAGATGTTTCTCATCAGGTGATAAATAGATACAACACGTTAAAATAACAGTTCTGCAATACATCTTCTCATTTCGTAGAAATAAAAGCTGCAAAGCGAAGGAAATATCTTCATTTATATAGAAGATCAAAAATGAAAAATCACGGATGCAAAAAGGAAACGAATACGCAATACACGCTATAACCGTTAACAGATATGGATGTGTAAACGCCCTCTCGCAAGTTGCATGGCACGTGCACACTTACTCAGACAAGCATCCGCGAAAATGTAAGCATACGCACACGTGCGGATTGGTGCATTCATCATCACAAAGCGAGTTAAATAGCTACTTGGTGTTTATAAGAATGGGGAGATTAAAACTAAACTTAATTCATCCATACCTTAAAGTAAACTAAGTTAACAGTTACTCAAATTCATTCCCACTGCATTGTGCGAAAGTACATTTTTATATGCATGTAGCTATTTAACTTGCTTTGTGATCGTGAATGCACCATACGTGTGTGTATGCTTACATTTTCGAGTATGCTTGTATAAGTGACTGTGCACGCGCCAGGCAGCTTGCGTAAGGACGTTTATACATCCATGTCTGTTAACGGTTATCTTTAATACATTTCTTGCTGTATTGCGTGTTCGTTTCCTTTTTGCATCTGTGATTTTATTTTTGATCTTCTATATAAATGAAAATATTTCCTTCCTTTTCCTGTTTCTTTTTCTATGTGTTGTGTCGACGCCCCCAGGCGAAGAAGTAGGATCTCACAAGACATATAAATTGAGGTAGTCTGGCCGTGGTAGGTGTGTCGAGTAGCAGTCGAGTAGCAGTTGTGTGGCGGTTGAGTAGAGATCATCCGAAGGTGCTAGATAGTAGTAGCTTGAGACGTAACAATGGCGATGAGGATGAGATGCTCACACAGCCACTGGTAGTATTTGAGGCATGACACTATGAAATGAGAAGATACATTGCGGAACTGTTATTTTAACGAGTTGCGACACATTTGCACAGCTGGAGGCTCCTGAACCAGTTGTTAAGTGTCCCATCCGTGAGGGATCGATAAGGGGTCGATGCTGTGATTAATAATAAAAATTCTCGTATATTCCATCTTCCGTCTTCCCGCTAGCCACTGCACGTTCTTTATTTTCTCTCCTTGTCTATTTCTGTGTTCCTTTCTGAGGAAGTGCGTAGGCTCGAGACGTTAAAGACTTCTTCACTTCCCGAGCGTTAAACTAATGCATCTATTTGTTGTCTACACCACCTGTCTTCGTCTTTTGTTTTTTTTTTTTGTGAATTCTCCC
>NC_068982.1:42712884-42715056 GCF_001194135.2 Octopus bimaculoides | reverse complement strand
CCATCTTCTGATTGGAAATCGCTTCAATATACCACGACGTCTAAAAAACTTTTGAACTTTTCTACTTTTGTAAACCTCCTTTATCATCCTTTTTTAGCTCTCCTGAAATAAGAATTGCTAACTTCCGGTCAGCCATTGTTATGATCGGCCATTATTATGATTGACCGTTGACTGAACACTATTCAATTTTTTTTCTCCGTGTTTTTCTCCTTGTCTACGTATTCTTTCTGTTGAAGAGCGTAGCTCGAAACGTCAAAGACTTTCCGTATTCCCGAGCGTCATACTAATATATACTTTTGTTATTTACACCACCTGTCCTCGTCTGTTGTTATTATTTGTATATTCTCCCATATATATATGTATATTTACATAAGTATATCTACATATATGTATATGCAACTATATATATATATACATATAGATATATTCGTATGAGTGTATGTGTATGTGTATATATATGTGTGTGTGTGTGCGTGTGTGTGTATGTGTGTACACACACATATACGTATATTCTTACAAACCATATAAATAATTAAACAATAAAATAAAAAATGATATGAAAATATCATACAGAATTATTTCGGATCCATCATATATAATTCATAAATATATTTACTAAGAATGTACTAATTTGTACCTCCCATAATTCAATGCCTTTTAAGTTAATCATACGTTCAAATTGTATGAAAAATCTTATACAGATATTCTATATGTTTATAAAGAAATCTTAGTAATCAGTTTGCGTATGTAGCTTTTACTACAAGAAAGCAGTTATAAACATCTATACGCTCTAACATTGATAATGATTATGTAAGTAATTCTTTCTAATTTTAGCACCAGGCCAGCAGTTTTAAGGGTCGGGATACACCGATTACATCGACGTCAGTATTCAACTGCTCCTAATTCTTATTGATCCCGAATTGATAAAAAGTAACGACGACTTTGGTGGTATTTGAATCCAAAACGTAAAGAACGGAAAGAAGTGTGGCCTAGTATTTTGTCCGACGCACTGCTAATTCACTGCTTTATAACGGTATATAAATAATATTCTCTACTATAGGCACAAGACCTGGAATTTTGAGCAAGTGGGTCAGTAGATTACGGAGACATGTATGTTCAACTGACACTTTATTTATTGCTCTGAATCGATAAAAATCAATGTCGACCGCCGATGTATATGAACGCAGAAGGTAAAGAGCCGAAAGACATACGTTCTAAGCATATTGTCTGACTCTGTAATGATTCTGCCAGCTGGCCACCATATGACAATGCATAAATAATGATCTAGAACATGGGGCTGAATAACAAAGATAGATAGATAGATAGATAGATAGATAGATAGATAGATAGATAGATAGATAGATAGACAGACAGACAGATAGGTATTCTTTTATTCTATAATTTTTGTATTTGTTTCAGTCATTTGACTGCGGCCATGCTGGAGCACCGCCTTTAGTCGAACAAATCGATCCCAGGACTTATTTTTAGTCAGCCTAGTACTTATTCTATCGCTATCTTTTGCCGAACCGCTAATTTATGCGGACGTAAACACACCAGCATCGGTTTTCAAGTGATAGTGTCGGGACAAACACAGACACACATACATACATATATATATATACACACACACACACACATACATACGACAGTCTTCTTTCAGTTTCCGTCTACTAAATCCACTCACAAGGCTTTGATCGACCCGAGACTATAGTAAAAGAAAATTACCGAAGATGCCACGAAGTGGGACTAAACCCGGTAACATGTGGTTGGGAAGCGAGCTTCTTACCATACAGCCACTCCTGCGCGTATATGGTATGTGTGTATTTATATGAAACAGGGAAAGGGAAAGAGGGAGAAGAGAGGGGTGGGAGGGAGAATTGATTGAACTGACCTAAATTTCGATCGTCTGAATACACATCAATTCATATTTGTGCAGTTAATCGAGTTTTAAGGTATAATATGTATATCTTCCCCGAGCTTTATATTCTGAACACTGAGAATATGGTAGTAGACACATCTATAAAGAAATTATGTTTCTAGAAGGTCTTACATTTAATTGTTTTCATCTTAGCCTCCTACATTTACGAGTCATCAGGACCCACATACATATACATATACATGGTCACACACATATTATATATATATGTACATATATATATATATATATATATA
>NC_068982.1:42711678-42712178 GCF_001194135.2 Octopus bimaculoides | reverse complement strand
AACAACAACAGACGAGGACAGGTGGTGTAAATAACAAAAGGATGTCTTAGTATGACGCTCGGAAATACGGAAAGTCTTTGACGTTTCGAGCTACGCTCTTCAACAGAAAGAATACCGAGACAAGGAGAAAAACTTATTTTTTCTGCGCATATAAAATATGTATTGTAGAATTAGAAATAGTAAGAGGTGGTATGTAGGTATATAAGTATACATGTTTGTACGCATATTGAATACGAGTATAATTTGACTTCATAACATTTACGTAGAATCTATCTGAAGTTTTTGAAAAGGTCCTCTCCTGTGAGTCTGCATAGCAAAACGACGTGGACGTGTTTTGCGCTCACTAAACTTTAGGAAATATGGAACTGAGTCAAACTATTTTGAAATGTGTACTACTCTAACTAAACGAGCACTAGTTTCCTTCGTTGTTCAGAACCTTTTGCGGATACACACACACACACACACACACACACACACACACACACACACACACATATATA
>NC_068982.1:42710963-42711668 GCF_001194135.2 Octopus bimaculoides | reverse complement strand
ACACACACATATATATATATATATATATATATATGCACATTGACATAGCTGTATGTCACTGCAATTGAGGACATGGGAAGTTAAAATTTTTGCTTTGCCTATGTGTTGCGTATACTTGGGCAGGCAAAAATCATTTCAGTGTGAGGTATTGATCTGTACATTAAAATCAATTAACTATTACACGATTCATGTTTCAAATAGTCATACTTAGTATAAATACTTTATTGTTATTCTCACGAATATTCGCAAATATACACGCACAAACACTAAATATTAATCTCGGCAAAGTCATTACTGCGTAGTAGAGATATTTCACTTGAAAAATGCCGCTTCATAATCAATCTCACTGCATAGATATTTCGTCAATGACTGACAAAGAATAACAAAGAATACGCATATATGTATGCGTGGGAAGAGGGTGGCACATGTGTGTCTGTATATATATATATATATGTATGTATGTATGTATGTATGTATGTATGTACGTATGTATATGCAGAAAGAGTGAGAGAAAAGGAGATAGAGACAGAGATATATAGATAGATAGATTTACATGCACATATATATGTACATACACAGACATACAGACACACACAGACACACATATATATATATATGTATATGGCGGCGGTGCCCCAGCATGGCCACATCTCATGAGCTGAAACTAGATAAAATGAAAAAAAAACGAATATATATATATATATA
>NC_068982.1:42707874-42708955 GCF_001194135.2 Octopus bimaculoides | reverse complement strand
CACACACACACACACACACACACACACACACATATATATATATATATATATAAATATATATATATCCACCATTTGGATATTTCCAATTATATATTTTTTATATATTCGTGTATATCAATGTATATATATATGCATATACTATATATAATTATTTATGCATACATGAACGTGTATAATACTTTATATTATAATATTCCACATATGAAAATATTTCGAAATATGCTGCAATGTTGTTTTTATGAATATAATTCAGGTAAAACAATTGTGTATGCACGCATACAATTACAACAGACATATAATACACACATAAAATGATGTGGCTAGTCACCTGTGCATTTAATTTTCACGTATATACCGATGTGTCTATCACTGACTACCTATGTACCTATATATATATATGCGCTTTTTTTTCAGCATTCATTTCGCATTATCTAATCTTCGTTTACATATGTCTTGAGAGATGTTTCTTAACGTTTCTTCACTCATGACTCAATACGTTAAATCAGCACCAATAATCTATATATTAGTTAGTTTCAGGTGACCATAAATATATCTCGATTCTGCAACTTTTGACCTTATGCCAATGAGAGGATTATGTATTAGTACTGTTATTTGTCACTAAAATAACTACTTTACTTATCACAGCCAACTCTAGGATTTCTACAATGCTTGTTAACCCTTTGTAATTTTCATATATATGCATGTGTGTGTGTGTGTGTGTGTGTGTGTCTATAAGTATATACCGGTTTATATCCCAACTATTAAGACATTTTCATAGTCGGAACTCTGTCCACCTCTGTTATGTGTTTCTCTTTATCCTTATATGTTATGTTGGAATAAATATATTATCATTTGACTTGATACCTGTGCTCTGCTTGTAATACACGTGGAATCCCGACCGGTATATTTCCTATGACTAATATGGATTTAGGCAGTTATCACATTCCTTACGTTTAAAGTTGACGTTTAAGCACAATTTCTCCCTGAGCATTAATTTTTAGTATCTAATGTCAATCATTTGACAGTGTATGTCCCACAATTTATGTACATATATATATATATATATATATATATACATATA
>NC_068982.1:42704402-42707238 GCF_001194135.2 Octopus bimaculoides | reverse complement strand
ATATATATATATAAATATGTGATGTGTTTGTCCTGTAAGTCTGTTTTACGTGTAAATAAGTCTTATGTCATCCTTTGTATATTACCTATTGCCGTGGAAGGCATTTTCGCTTTTGGGTACCCGAATACTAGTTATTTCAATGCCAATATTTTCTGGATTTTGTTATGATATAATCTTTTGTCGGAATTAATCTATCGATATGAAATCGATTTGGAGATCTCTGATTTCATTTCCCTTTTCTTTTCATTTTCTTTTTCTCTCTTTTTTTTTTTCTTTTGAATTTCCAGTTTTGTTTTTCGAATCTTTCGTCAAATTCATACAATGTTATCATTTGTCTTCGTAATATCTCCCGCATATGTCACCCTTCTTGGAAGACAAGAAAGCCCCCTCACCATCATCACCCTCACCGTCGTCGTTGTCGTCAACATCATCATCATTTATATTATGATTATTAAATGACATTTGGTAATTTCAAGTAGATTTCTCCTGCATCATCTGCTGTACCTTCATGTTGCTTAGCTGATTGCAACATTGTGTGTGTTCTTCTTTTTGGTGGGGGAGCGTACAAGATGCTTATTGGTATTTCGTCCGTCTTTACGTTCTGACATCAAATTCCACCAAAGTTGACTTTGGCTTTCATCCTTTCGGGATCGATGAAAGGAAAAGATGTACCAGTTGAGTATTGGAATCAACGTAATCGACTTACTCCCTCCACGAAATTGCTGGTCTTGTGCCAAACTTTGAAACCATTTTTATTATAGTTGTTACTATAATACTATAGTTAGTACGCCGGAAAAAATGCTTTACAGCATTTTGTATATCTTCATGTTCTGAGGTATTATCATAATTGTCGTTGCTGCTGCTACTGTTGTTGTTGTTGTTGTTGTTGTCGTCATCGTTGTTGTTTTTACTAAAGCCGCGATCTGGCAGCATCGTTAGCAAGCTGGGAAAAATGTTTAGTGGCATTTCATCCTTCCTTTCGTTCTGAGTTCAAATCCGCCGAGGCCGACTTTGCCTTTCATCCTTTCGGGGTCGATAAATTAAGTACCAGAGAAATACTGTAGTCGATGAAATCGACCAGTCTTCTCCCACCAAATATGAGGCTTTGTGCCTTCAGTAGAGAATATTATTATTATTATTATTATTATTATTATTATTATTATTATTATTATTATCATTATCATTATTATTTTTATTTAAGGCGGCGAGCTGATAGAATCGCTAGCACGCCGAGCAAAATGCTTAACGTTAATTCGTCTGTCGCTACGTCCTGAGTTCATATCCTGCTGAGGTCAACTTTGCCTTTTACCCTTTCGGGGTCGATGTTTTAAGTACTAGTTGAGTACTGGGGTGGATGTGACCGACTGTCCCCCTCTCCACAAAATCCAGGCTTTGTGTCTCTGTAGGAGAATGGATTATTATTATTATCATTATTATTATTATTATTATTATTATTATTATTATTATTATTATTATTAATATGTGAAGTCGGGTTCTATCCAACCTTCTAATGGGGCTCGATCGTATAAGAATCAATTCAGTACCAGTGTCTTCTATTAGTTCCTTCATCACTAATTAATAAGCTACATTCTTTTTTTGTAGTATAGGGATGCACATCGAATCACTACTATTCACCTAGACGATCAACACTCCAACTCAGTATTTCTACTTCACACGTTGACATTTCCCTGTGACGTACAACTGTCATTTAAATTGAGTTTGAGCTCCATACAAATATTCAAAAACTGATCTTGAGTTTGACTGGCTGCCTGCATACCTTCCTGCATGGCTGCCTGCTCGCGTTTGCTTACAAAGGCCTTAAAAGTTGTGCACGTAACTTCAACGCCGCCGACGCCACCACCATCACCACCACCACCACCACGAACACTGCCGCTACTACTGCTGCTACTGCTATTATTGCTACTGCTGCTGCTGCTGCTACTACTACCACTACTACTACTACTACCATCCCTATTACCATTTCTGCATCTACTACTACTACTCCATTACTACTGCTGTTACTGTTACTATTACTACTACTGTTACTACTACTACTACTACTACTACTACTACTACTACTACTACTACTACTTCTGCTACTGCCACTACTATTACTACTACAACTACTTTACATTACAACTATTAATACAATATACCTGTACTATCAAATATTATGAATGAGAAAGACACATATATACTCACGCAATGTCCTGTCCATTCCTGGCGTTTGTGCGTCTTGGTTGTTCTATTTGATTTCTTTCTGTTTCATTTTCTAGTCTTTCTGTATTTTCTCTTTAGCTTTTGTTCAATGCACTGCAGTGTCATTGATGTGACGGTATCAAAATGAGCCTGTGGTCATTCATATCCAAGCTGAATACACTTACGTATCGTATTGTAATAATCACATAATGCAGCAGTGTTCTAAATGAGTATTCTTAATATACCATCAAGATAGTTCTTGTAAGGAATTATTACACTGTACGATATATCTCCATTACATTATGCATACATGTGTGTACACGCGTATGTATATTTATGCATATGCGTGCGTGTGTGTGTGTATATGTGTGCGTGTTTGTGCATTTATGTGTTTGTGAGCGTGTTTGTGTGCGTATGTATGTGTGTGGTGTTAGCTAAAACTTTTGCTTTTGCTATGAGATAGATAGATAGATAGATAGATAGATAGATAGATAGATAGATAGATAGACTAAATGGTAACTGAACTACCCATGCGCAAATATACACATAGACACTCATACGCATGTGTACGGAAGTATGTGGAGGTGTTTGTTGAATGTGTGTTTGTTATGTGTGTGTGTGTGTGTGTGTGTGTGTG
>NC_068982.1:42701790-42703776 GCF_001194135.2 Octopus bimaculoides | reverse complement strand
ATATATATATATATATATATATACATATATATATATATATTCTTTTATGCTTTTATTTGTTTCAGTCATTTTGGCTACGGTCATGTTGGACTTATTCTTTGTAAACCTGGTACTTATTCTATCGGTCACTTTTGTCCGAACTCCTAAGTTACGTGGCCGTAAACACACCAAGATCGGTGATGAAGCGATGGTAGAGGGATAAACACAGACATAAACACATAAATATATATATATATATATATACACATACACACACACACATATATATATGTATGTATGTATGTATGTACGTATGTATGTATGTATGTAAGTATGTATATGTATATATTTATATATCAATCATCCCGCTTTTGTTTTTCTATTACACACTTGTTTTCTTATTTCTTTCCTATTTCTTACCCGTCAATTTTCCTTACGTCTTCGATTGGATTTTCGCTTCCATTTTCTCCTCCCATACTTTCTCTATATTTGTCCGTCTTTCTTTCATTCTCCCTTTCTCTCTCTCTCTCTTTCCCTCTCATCCAAACTCTCTCTTACTCTTTATCTCTGTCTGTCTGTCTGTCTCTCTCCCTCTCTCTTACTCTATATCTCTGTCTGTCTGTCTGTCTCTCTCTCTCTCTCTCTCTCTCTCTCTCTCTCTCTCTCTCTCTCTCTCTCTCTCTCTCTCTCTGCCACATATACACGCACGTACATACACTACGCTCATATACACACATACATAAAAAAAACATCAAATACACACATACATAAAAAAAACATCAAATACACACCGCTTTTTTGTTCGTTATTTGTTCAATTCCAGCTCAAGCAAAAAGGAAAAAATCTATTCCTTTGCGAAACCTTTTCCATACTTCTTTGTCTCTTTTCCCCTTCTTTCTCTTTCTCCCCCTTTCTCCCTCTCTCCCCCTTTCTCTCTTCCTGTCTCTCTTTCTCATTGTCTCTCTCTCTCCCTCTCTCTCTAACCACACACGCATTCAAACACAAATACTACACAGCCATCTAATCACACGTACCCGCTTTCACACAGACACACATAAATACACACACACGCATATATATATATATACAAAACACACACAAACATTCACACAGCCATATGAATTTACACACGCATTCAGACACACACATACACGCGCACACACACACACACACGCACAAACAAACACATACATACAACCCCTTCCAGTATTTCTGAAGTTCTATCTTTCTTTCCATCTATCTTTCTTTTCACCATTCCCTTCTTTCCTGCTTTAATTCTCCCATTATTTCTCCCTTTCTTTCTGGCAGTCATTCAATCTATCCATTATCATTTAATTTTCTTTTACATTTATAAATTTTACATTGTTTTCTTTTATTGCTTTCGGTTTTTCCAATTCATTATTTGAATTTACTAGTGTTCTTCACCCCAACATTTATACTTCATGAACTAATCGTTCATTGTGACTGTATTCTACTCGTATTTTGTGCTGAGAGTAAAACCAGTAAGAACACAAGACGACAGTGTTCAAGCGTGAGACAAAGAGGCGGAGATGATGGGGAGGAATACCATCGAAATATATTATCATTTGGAGAGAAGGCAGAATTCAAAATATTCCCAGAACTGTTCCATGGGAGAAGTTCACTATACATCTTCCCTTCATTATCCTTTTTTCAAAACATTGACGATGGAATAAGGTTAGACTACCACACACGAATCTGCGTGCATATTCGTACGTATTTACATACACTCATATATATATATATATATATATATATATATACGACGGAGTGCTGAAAAGTTCCTGGCTTTAAGCAAAATAAACTATAGGAGGATCAGCTAATCATAATTTTATTCCACATATTCCCCTCTCAGATTTACACAGATTGCAGTGGTCCTTTAGTTTTTCTAAGCCTTGTAAAAGAACTCGGAACTTTGGGCCTCCAGCCAGGCCTTTCGTGATGCCCTTCAAGCCAGGAAATTTTCAGCAACTCCTCGTGTGTGTATGT
>NC_068982.1:42697677-42700548 GCF_001194135.2 Octopus bimaculoides | reverse complement strand
GGAAGCCTAGTACTTATTTTATCGGTCTCTTATGCAGAACCGCTAAGTTACGTGGACGTAAACACACCAGCATCGGTTGTCAAGCGATGTTGGGGGGACAAATACAGACACACAAACACTCACACACACATACATACATATATATACGACGGGCTTCTTTCAGTTTCCGTCTACCAAATCCACTCACAAGGCTTTGGTCGACCCGAGGCTATAGTAGAAGACACTTGCTCAAGGTGCCACGCAGTGGGACTGAACCCGGAACCATGTGGTTGGTAGGCAAGCTACTTACCACACAGCCACGCATGGGAAATTTTTTCTCATAAACAATAGTTGTGGAAACACAGTGGGCTATTCAAAATGTCATCGGTTCGTACAACAGATGCCGCATGTATTTCTGCGTTTTTACTGAATTCGTCCTTCTTAGCATTATCAAGTGTTTTTGAACGACGCCAATTTTATTCTTTGCTGTTCTTATACATCAGAACTATTTGCTTGTATATCTGCTGCCCAGCAGATGTGACTGACGCGAAATTTGGGAAAAGAAGGCCATCTATGGAGAACCGCTCTTACACTGGGGCTATATATTTTCATTAGCTCCTATTATTATGTCTGCAAAGAAAACAAAACTGCCCCCAAAATAGATCTCAAAAATTATTAAGATCAATCACATATTCCATATTTAACCGACAATAGGAAGCAACAAACCAACAATACTATTCTTCGCTCAAAATTCCAAATAATTCCAAAGAACACCAACAGCGTGTTTTACACCGTAAAAAGCTATATATAGGTAATTCTCACGTGCCAATTACACAACAAAGAAAAATACTAACACTAAAAGACCTAAATGAGCGGGTTACACTGTTTGTTGTCGTAGCGAACGTCACTTCTCATCCACGTCACTATATGAAAAAGCACCTCCTAACACCCAAATACATATTCAACAACCGAGAAAAGTAGTTCTACTTCTACAAATTATTTTAATTGGATACATATATGGAACTCATAGACACAGGAACCGCTGTAACATCAATCGATTCACTGTCTCCAGATATCGTACTGCGATGCTCGACACCGAAAATAAACACAGAACAACAGCAACTATCGCGCTCTGACCAAATCCACTTAGCCCCCACCAGAATCTCAAGACCTACAAGGACAGTCTGGACAGCGGAAAGGATACATACGATTCATCACTCAGCTCAGAATATGCCATGTAGTTCTAAGCTAGGCAGAGGCATTGTGTAACTGAAACGGATGAGTTGACTGCAGCTCAGCGTTCGGCCACCTAATTGCGTGGTATATGTCTGTTTGATCAGAGGCGGCTTGGAGCTAAACAAGAACAATATATGCATCTTTATTTAATGGAAGTTAAATAATATTATGGTTTGACATGTGAGGTTATTCACTATGTAGCAGCAGGAAGATGCTTGCAATTTTGTGGACAACCAATGACAACTTCCGAAAGTGACACAGCAGTGTTATATTTGTTTTAATTGCTTGCCATCTTTGTATGCATTCTAGTTCTAAATCCTTTCGAATCCGTGCCCTTGAAGTTAAGAATAACTACACAAACAGATCAATCATTCGCATGATACATATCTTGACCCAAAATATGTTTATAACATAATTCTCGCAATAAAGACCAGATGTAATGCAGAAATATAAATTTTGGAAAGTTTCAAATTTTGATATAAACTGAGATATACATCTTAACCACAAGAATACAAACATCTTGAAATATATTAACCTTATATTAAGAGTGTTAAATTCTAGAATATCGAAACTGGGCAAAATAGATAAAGTTCTAAAACTTAAGGAAAATTCTATTGAAGCGGTATCCCCCAGAAACATCATTCACTTATGCACACCCTCAATAATTTATCCTTAATAGCAGAAACGCACGTATTCCCTTCTCAACTATCAACATGGTTTCAGACCGTTACACTCTATCCATTACGCTATTCACAGACCTCACACAAAGAACATATGACGGTTTCAAAAACAAAAAATCCCAACACACATCACTCAAACCAATATTGATATCAGCAAAGGATTTACATCAATTCACCACTACCGACTCATAAACAAAATCCTAAACAGCAGAATAAATGTTAGCTCTCACGTCTCCAAGGCTATATGGACTACAACAACAAAACCTAAAATCTTGCTTCGCAAATGGAGAACCACATGCTTCAGTCCTCTTATTTATTCTCTTTAACCTATACTTACATGACCTTCTCGCAGTTACCTCCTCCTACTATTCCCAAGACACTGCTGCACGCAACTACTCCAACTCTAAATCAACTACCTAGAATCCTGGCTCCAAATAAATATAATAAACTACCACCTAGCAAATCCACTGTTTTGCTTCAACCAGCAACACCAAAGAACATCAAATACAACCAAACATTATACACTACGACATTTATATACCACCCATATAGAAGACAAGTATATTACGAAACACCTCTATAATATTCACAAAAAGAAAACATCAAATTGAAACAAAACAACGCACAAAAGAAGCATTTCAAGCACTCAGAGCCAGAATATTTAGCGAGCAAACATAAACGACAACACCAAACTATAAACATATTAGATGCATGATTTTTTTCTTTAATCTTTGGTGTGTGTATATGTATATATACTACTGATTTTATGATTTCTAAGATAGATATAGGACGAGAAATTTAGAAGAAGAGCTATAACGATCTTATTGATCCGTAATGTTTGGAGGATATATAATTCATCAAGCGACGAAGAATGAAAGATAAATTCATCACAAACGTGATATCAAGTGAGACGGCAAACAGATATAACTATTCATACATACATATATGCATACATACATGCATACATACATACACA
>NC_068982.1:42693791-42697667 GCF_001194135.2 Octopus bimaculoides | reverse complement strand
ATACATACATACATACATACATACATACATACATACATACATAAATGAGTAGTATAAGATATAGTCTAACGATTTCAGCAACTTGTCATGTATATGTATGCATGTACTTGAATATATGTATGTATGTATGGATCGATGGACGGATGGGTGGATGGATGGATGGATGGATATATATATATGCATATATGTATGTATATGTATACATATACATATGCATATATATATATATATATATATATATATATATATATATATATATATATATATGTGTGTGTGTGTGTGTGCGTGTGTGTGTGTGTGTGTGTATATATATATCAATTATACCATTTTATAGATATTGTTATTAATTAACAATACTCGTAGACAGACTAGAATCGAGGTGCTCAAATTGTGCTAAGTTCCAATTTATAATTTGAGTGGCGGCAATACGAGCGGAAAACTAGAGGAACATGACTTATTATCCAGCAGAATATTCAGTATATATGCACACTTACTTCGACATTAATAAACCTCAACTTAATAGAAGTATTAATAACATACAAGCATATAGACATTATTATATTTTTATAAGACCGCAAATATCTAAAAATATTTAAAAACATTTATAAATACATAAGCATTTAAAAAAATATATAAGTAAAATAAGTACAAAGTATATACATAATAAAATATAAAAGCGTCTATATTATATAAGACATAGTGAATTATAAATTCATATAATATACTATAGAGAAATAAAAATTTAGAGGTCACATCACAAGCACATAGAATATCTAAAAACACTTAGATATTTCACAATATATAAAAAACATTCATAAATACATAGGCATTATTAAAATAGAATTCATCGATATGAAATAGGACATAGTAAATAATAAGTTCATAGGATATGTTACAAGGACTAAATCTTTAGTAAAATATCCTATGAACTTATTTACTATATCGTATTTCATATCGATGTCTTCTATTTTAATAATGCCTATTATGAATGTTCTTTTATATATTTTGAAATATCTAAGTGCTTGTGTTGTGACCTCTAAATTTTTATTTCTCTATAGTATATTATATGAATTTATAATTCACCATGTCTTATATAATATAGACGCTTTTATATCTTATTATGTATATATTTTGTACTTATTTTACTTATATAATTTTTTAAATGCCTATGTATTTATAAATGTTTTAAAATATTTTTAGATGTTTGCGGGCGTATAAAAATATATAAATGTCTATATTGCTTGTATGTTATTAATACTTCTATTAAGTTGAGCTTTATGTCGAAAATAACCAGAGATGATGATAGAAAGAGAATCCAACAAGATCCAGAAACGTCATACATGAAAGAACTTGAAATGGTGAAGACACGCCAGATTAAGAAGTTTATAAAACTCAAAGGTCAGAGAATGAAGACTGAAGTCCGTCACCCACCTGTGAAAGTAGTAATTAATGTAAGTAGCCGACATCTAGAAAGCTCTGAAGAAGCAGTACTAAACGAAGGTCTCAACTTTGCGACAACCATCAAGCGCATTCCATACTTGGACATAATAGCCCCTATTGAAGAGATAGCCATAAAGATACCAAAAGCTCAGGGAGACAGGTACTGGAAAAAGCGAAACTTCTCAAACCAAACATCACTAAGGAAGAAACTTTCGCTATCAAAAGACTACAGAGTGACAATTCCATAATAATACTTCCGGCGAACAAGGGAAATGCTACAGTGGTGATGAACAAGTCTGACTACTCTGAAAAATTGGCAAGTCTTATAAGTGATGGTAGCTACAGCAAAGTAAAGAAAGATCCAACTCTGAAAACAGAAAGGAAATTGTCACAGATCTTGATCAAGAACAAGTATCACTTTACACAAATGAAGTACAGACAACTGACTCAACACTACAGTAAAATACCACACATGTACGGTCTTCCTATGATTCACAAGGATGGTATTCCATTAAGACTTATAGGGAGCTGTAGAGGTTCAGCATGTCATCCACTGAGCCGCTTCCTTGTGGATATAATCAGTCCATTAGCAGGAAAGTCAACATCATACATGAAGGAATTCCACCCACATCACAGAATTGATCAAAGATACCTTCATTAAATCCAACCAGATGGTGAGTCTAGATGTCATAAGCCTGTTCACCAAAGTTCCAAATGGTGAAGCACTGTCGGTGATTCAAGAAAAACTAGTGACGGACACCCACCTAAAAGAATGCACTAATATACCAATAAGAAACTTGATGGAAATGTTGACCTTCTGTGTAGAACCTACCTACTTCAGTATGAACACTGATATACATCGACAAGAAGAGTGTTTAGCTATGAGTTCACCATTACCACCGATAATAGTCAGTATATACATGGAATACTTTCAGAATTTGGTTTTAGGATCAACACCACTAAAACCAACCCTATGGCTGCGATATGTTGATGACAACTTCATACTCTGGCCCCACAAGGAAGATATCCAAGTGCTGTTAGGTCATGTGAACTCAATAAAGCCATCCATACGAATGTGAACTCAATAAAGCTATCCAAACTGTCCACAGTCTGTCTACCCGATGTGAAAGGCCTCTCCGAAAAGATACAAACGATATGCAGCCCATTTGACATCAGGACAGTTTTCAAAAGTAATACAACACTTCGCAAATATCTCCTTCGATTAAAACCACCAATAGAAGAGAATATGACTAAGAACTTCGTGTACTCCATCCCATGCAGCTGTGGTAGGTTATACAAAGGCGAAACATGTCGTCCCCTCAAAATAAGGGTAGAGGAACATCGCAAAGCCGTGACACGGGAGATATTGATAAATCGGATATAGCTGATCATGTAGGGAAAAATGGAGACCACCTCCCACTGTGGGATGAAGTTAAAATAATAGACAGAGAACACCACTGGAAAATACGAAAACTAAAAGAAGCAGCGCATATGCTAGGGCACAACAACCTCCTAGTCAGACCGAGTGCAGATATGAAGAGCATATGGGAGCCGGTATTAAGGAAGGATAGGAGAATATTAGATTTATAAGCCCTAAACTTCAATCCATAATTGCGGACGAGCATATGGCGTCGTGGTTGAGAGCGCAGGCTACTAATCGCAAGATTCCGAATTCGATTTCAGGCTGTGACATGAATAATAATAATAATAATAATAATAATAATAACAACAACAACAACATCGAAAAATATCTTAGAATTGAGAACCCAAGTTCGAAATTTCGCCCAAGACACCTGATAAAAGCTGGAGGGTATATCAGCCGAAACATTGTGTTAACAACAAACAAGATGAGGACAAATATCCGTCAATTGTAAATAATGTAAAAACTGTGTGTGTATATATATATATATATATATATATATATATATATATACACACACACACATACAGTATATAAATATATCTCTCATAAGCATGCAAACGCATATGTACACATTGTAATTAAATATCAATAAAGATACATGTGTGTGTTTGTGTGTGTGTATACATACATACTCACATATTCATATAATATATAGCTATGAACATAAACACGTATATTTCTTTATATCTCTTTTACTCTTTTACTTGTTTCAGTCTTTTGACTGCGGCCATGCTGGAGCACCGCCTTTAGTCGAAGAAATCGACCCCAGGACTTATTCTTTGGAAGCCTAGTACTTATTCTATCGGTCTCTTTTTGCCGAACCACTAAGTTACGGGGACATAAACACACCAGCATCGGTTGTCAAGCGACGTTGGGGGGACAAACACAGACATACAAACACACACACACACATACACATATATATACACATATACGACGGGCTTCTTTCAGTTTCCGTCTACCAAATCCACTCACAAGGCATTGGTCGGCCCGAGGCTATAGTAGAAGGCACT
>NC_068982.1:42691246-42692232 GCF_001194135.2 Octopus bimaculoides | reverse complement strand
ACCTCCGTTTCCGAAGAAGAACTTTGCTCGAAACTTTAAACCATTTTTCTATCCTTCCCTAAACGTCTACCAGTCATTGAACCACGGTAGTGGTTGATTATAATCTTAAGTCCACAATTTCGTCAATCGCGCGCCGGGTGAAATGTTTAATTGTATTTCGTCTGTCTTTACGTTTTTGAGTTCAAATTTCGACGAGGTCGACTTTGAAGTACAGATTATTTCATTAATTTTTTTTAACTAAGCATTTTCAAACTTCCGATATTCGGTGTTGTGAATAGACACTGTCGAGAAGCTTTTCATGAAATGACCAATGACCAGGCTCGCCAATGTGAATATTTGCAAGAAACCGCTTGCAAATCCTCAAAATGGATCTAATTTCGTGATCCTGGTAAGTGAAATCAGTGGTTTTGTTCTGACCAGGCATCAGAACTTGTGAAACAATAGTGCTGTGAATGCTAAACTTTATGTCCAAAAAATTCAGCGAGTATATGATTCTTTGAAAGCTAGCTACCCGACGTCAGTCAATCGAAGTAGCGCACTCCTAAAGCATGACAATGCCCCAGTACAGATTACCAACGTGACAAAACACAAACAAGAGGAATTTGGGGATGGGCCGGAAGTGTTATCTCACCCTACCTACAGTTCAAGTTTTGCACCATCAGATTACCAAGTCATGACACATTTCCTGCATCGTCAGAGGTACAACAATGAGGATTAGTTTGCAACCGGGTGCAAATAGTCTTTTACCTCAAAACCAATCAAATGTAATAAGCATAGAATTTGGCTTCAGATGATACGATGACAACACACAATAGAACATAATGGAATATGTATTGATGAATAAACGCTTTTCGTATATAATTTCTTCAAGCTATGAATTAAAACTAGGAATACTTGAAATACGAAATACGAAAAGCTGTTGACACAAAATAACCTGGTACACACACACACATACACACACACACACACACACACACACACACACA
>NC_068982.1:42686615-42690368 GCF_001194135.2 Octopus bimaculoides | reverse complement strand
TATATATATATATATATATATTATTTTATAATTAAATAATAATTATAACACGTACCGATTAGAAATAGACGCTAAAGTCTTTTTTACTACCATAAAATCGAGATTTGTCTCGGAGATTTTATGGTAGTAAAAAAGAGCTTAACGTCTATTTCTAATTGGTACGTGGCGAAGCATAAAGCTGACCCCTTGTTATAATTATGTATTTAATTATAAAAGAATTTGTAAAATTATATAACGATTTCAAATTTAGGCACACGGCTAATAATTTTGCGGAGAGCTAAGTCGATTACAACTCATACTTATTTTCACGCACAAAGGATGAAATGCAAAGTCGACTCTGGTGAATTGGAACTCAGACTGTAAAGTCGGAAGAAATTCCGCTAAGCATTTCTATTAATATAAATTCAAATATTAAAACGGCAAGCTGGTAGAATCGTTACTAAGTCGGACATCATACTTAAGAACATTTCTTCCGGTGTTTTAGGTTCTTATTTCATATTCCACTGATGTCCACTTAACTCTTCATACTTTTGATGTCGACAGAATAAGTACCGGTTCAATGTAATTGACTTTCCTTCTCCACTTATATCGATAGCCTTGAGTTAAAATTTGAAACTAATATATGTATGCATGTACATCTTTTTCTACTCTAGGTACAAGGCCTGAAAATTTTGGGGAGGAGGCCAGTCGATTAGAACAACCCCAGTACGTAACTGCTACTTAATTTATCGACCCGGAAGGATGAAAATCATAGTATACCACGGTGGAATTTGAACTCAGAACGTAAAAAAAGGACGAAATACCGGAAAGTATTATCGCTTAGCGTACTGACGGTTCTGCCAGCTCGCTCTTACATACGCATACGTTAATATATTAACATATATATATACATACATACATTATCCATACACGCATGCGCACGCACACACACACACACACACACACACACACACACACACACACATATATATATATATATATATATATATATATATATATATATTCGTACATACACATGCATACATACACACGTAAAACAAAACAAACACACCTGCTCATGCACTGATCAAATTTGTATATTGCACCTATACACCCATACATGCAGAACAACTTACCTGAAGGATCCTCAGATCAAGGTTAGAAACCGGCTTTATTTCTCTATAGGCAAGAAATCTATATATATATATATATATATAAATACGTGTACGAGCTTATGTACATGCACACACGCATGCACGTGCACACACACACATACACACACGCACACATAGTTTTGTATATTAAAAAACTAATTTTTGTTGTTAATCTATTTATTCGATAAAATAAGTACCAGTCATGTAATCGATTTCCTCCTACCCTCAAAATCTGTTGGCCCTCTGCCAAAATTTGAAACCACAGCTGGCAGAATCGTTAGCACGCCGGGCTAAATACTTAGCGGCATTTTGTTAATCATTGCGATCTTTGTTCACATCTCTCCGAGGTCGACTTTGACTTTCATCCTTTCTGGAGTCGATAAAATAAAGTACCAGTTGCACACTGGGGTTGATGCAATAGACTCTTCCCTGACCCCAACAACATTTCAGGCCTTGTGCCTAAATATTGTTACGTTTTGCTTTGTGTTCGGCCCTTGTGGCCAATAAAGAGGAAAGATAGTAGTAGTAGTAATAGTAGTAGTAGTAGTAGTAGTAGTAGTAGTAGCAGTATCATCTTCATTATCATCATCATCGTCGTTGCCTTCATCATCATCATCATCACCATCATTTATTTGTTTATTTTCGCATCTGGGTGTCTATCAATCTCAGTAGATTGCCACTTACGAAAGCTCAGTAGCTGTTGAAAGCTATAGATGGTGATGAGGTCGTTGCTACCGCTGTCATGGGTGCTGCTTGCCTTGCCATGATGCTGCTGCTGCTGCTGCTGCTGCTGATGATGATGATGATGCTGATGATGAAAAAGTTGAGAAGGAAATAAATAATGTAGGAAAAGCAGAGCAACAACAGCAACAACAACAATAACAGCAACAACCACAAATTGTAGATACAAAGAGTAGGTACATTGTTGTTACAGAATCGTTGATAGCAAACTAGTTACGCGACATGTGGCCAATTAAAGGGGTTATCCTTAAGAGTTGAAATATCTCGGCGCATCTTTGAATTTATGCCTTCACACATTAGCTACTAATCTCTCTATAGGTCTTCATCCTGAGACCTTTTCATCTACCCCTCCCACCACACACACACACACACACACTTGTATGGTATGTCCATCTAATAAATCTAGAATTTGTATTCACAATTGTCTTGGCATAGGTTTTTCAGTAGATATTATCCATTTCCTCCTACTCTTTTCTTATTCTACCGTTCCTTCATCATCCCTTTCTTTTCTTTTTTCTACATCCTCTCATCTTCCTACTTAACCATATCATCATCATCATCATCATCATCATCATCATCATCAACATCATCATCGCCATCGTAGTCGTCATCTCTTCATCATCATCATCAACATCATCATCGCCATCGTAGTCGTCATCTCTTCATCATCATCATTATCATCACCACCATCGACTTCCTCTTCTTCGTATTATTATTATTATTATTATTATTATTATTATTATTATTATTATTATTATTATTATTATTTGATGCCACCTTCATACTTATGACAAGTCTCTATAAAAGAAGCTTTATTCAATAATAGTTTAATTCATAAGATAACATCCTCAAACTTGATATTATATATCAAAGTTTTATTTATATTTTCCTAAGAACGAAAATTAATGAGAATTTTAACAACCCGCTACTTTCTATACATTCTTAAAGGTCTTTTTCTTTAATTATTTTCTTTCTTTTTTTTTTTTTTTGAAAATATCTATTTTGCAGACTGTTTTCTTATTTTGTATACAAGACTGGATTTATGAAGTGTTATTAAGTTTAAACGTAACAGGTGGTAGAGATGTGTGTAATAAAATTCATTTTGATTTAAATTATTTTTATTTTCGCTGTTATTTAAAAATACTTCAGAGATAGCATTTCATCTATCTATTCATTATATTTTTCTACGCCATCTAACGTATAACCTCGATTATTTTCTAAAATAATACCATCGTTACTACATTGCTTCGTTGATGAGACCCGAATAAGCCACTTCTTATCCGCAGTTGTCTTCTGTACATACCGTAAAATACAGAAATTATTGATCATTACCAAATGCTGCTTTCTCTCCTCATTGCATATACATTTGACTAGATATTTTTTTGTGGGACCACAAGACAAAAGTATGTTCTGAACGCTAATATAGTAAGTAAAATAGAGGAGAAAGAGAATATCTACAGACCATTGATAAGGAGTTTGCGATTCCAGTACCTAGATATGCGTTCAGTTTTATACCTATTATTATTGGAGCAACTGGATATGTAGCAATCCAACTGGAGCAAAGTGTGGTTGAACTTGGATTCTTGGGGAGCGAATGCATCTCCTTAATTCATGCACTAAAAATTATCAAGAAATCTTGGACAATAAAAAGGTGAAAGACATTCTTAGAGTTTTAAAGAATAATGAATAAAACAACATGATTTCCTTCACAATCTTGCTATCAAGCTGGTAGCCAGTTAGTCAAGATTAACTCTAAATTGAAAATAAAAAAAGAAAACATGCACATGTACATACAAATATACATAATACCTACATTATGCATACACATACATATATACATATATACATACATACATACATATATATATATATATATATA
>NC_068982.1:42683187-42686605 GCF_001194135.2 Octopus bimaculoides | reverse complement strand
ATACACCCATACATGCACAACAACTTACCTGAAGGATCCTTGGATCAAGATTAGAAAAGGGCTTTATTTCTCTAGAGGCAAGAAATCAGGAAATAAAATAAAATAATAATGCAAACATACGCACGAGGGTGGACTTAGAACTTCATAGGCTGACTATGAAGGAGTGATGCTAGAGGTGTGAAATCTTGCATACATTAATTTCAACTCCTGTTATTAATAATTGCATTGTTTCTTTCCAGTTAAACTGATATCCGACTCTCCAAAGAAAACTTCAAAAGTAACTAGTAACTATTTTGTAGAAAATCGACAAAATTTGGCATCGTGGTGCTGTCAAGTACCTGCAGAAAAAGAGTTTAGCGCCCAACGATATTTATGTTGACATGGTTGCTACAGTAGGAGATGACGCTCCAGCTTTATCAGCAGCGCAAAAGTGAGCAGCTGAATTTAGATGAAGGGAGATTCTTGAAAATGATTCGATGTCTGGACGTCTTACAATTGCCACCACCGAGGAAAACATTGATCGTGTTCGCTACATGCCGATCGATGGACGACAGATGACTGATTATAAATCAAATAGCCAATGTTATTAGCATATCCCATGAGAGAGTGGCGAATATTCTGTACAATGAACTTGGCAAAATGCCAGCAATACCTGTGCATGAGGTTACTGTACTAGTAGTCGGCTTCACCCAAGTTCGCCCAAGTTCGCGAGACACTCTTACTCGGACCGAATATCAGATTGTCGCCGCGCCAGATATTGCTCAACGGAAAATTATAGGTCTAATAAGGTTTGCACAGCCCCTCGCAGACCCTCAGCATCCTCCAGATATGATCCAGAGATAAACCAAGACAAGATATCCAATGCCAGTATGTATCGCAAGCTCAGGAATGTAGGAGCACCATGCATAAGCAAAATAACCCCCAAATATTCAATGCGATTCCCTTTATATCTGGTTTTATATGTGAGTAACCTTCTCTTAGACGCATGCTTAAGCAAAAGCTAAGGAGTATCTCACTCCCAGCACGCCGGACACCAACAATAACACAACAACAGCGATACCGTTCTCTATAGGACCGCCACATTTAGTTGGCAAATATATTTTACGATATATATATATACATATATATATATATATATAATCAAAATAGCTGTTTAAATCTTATTGCATAATATCTCTTAATACCAACATAATTGATCTAAAAGTCATTTACACAAAGAGTAGTGTAGTTTATTGCTAAGAGAATTGGAGAGGGGAAATCGAGGTTTTAGCACTACTATAAGCCCAATTAATATAATGGTCTCCTGTTTCTATAGAATATTCCCAATGCTTAAAGCACTGTGTACAAAACACTGCCTCGAATTGTAGCAGATCATCGAAGTATATTCTATATGGCCGCTTGATCTACTAGGAATAGTATCCATATCTCCCTCAAATCACACTCAAACTTACCTGAAAAAACGTGAATTATACATAGGACAAAGATATTTGAAAAGCTTGAATCACTTATGATCATAAGTCTGTTTGATCAGGTCTGTCATGGAACTAAAGAATATAGTAAATATCTAAGTGGTCTAGAAACGTAAGTTAATTACCTTCCTTATGGTGTTTACAGTTAAAAGATCGACTGTTTTACTTGATAGTATATTACTCTAAACTTTCAGCTTTGATTCTAACTTTAAACTGTGCAAAATATTTTAGTAACTTAAACTTCAGTATACTTTGCATGTTCTCAAAGTCAACGATTTGAGAATTCCCTTTAAGCAGCAGACGTCTCTTTTCTTTCTTTTTCTTTTCACATTTTGACCACTTTCATTCTTTGTTATTATTATTAATTCAAGAGTAGCGAACTAGCAGAATCGTTTGCACGCCGGGCAAAATGCTTAGTGGCATTTCGGTCATCCTTACGTTCTGAGTTCAAATCCCACTGAGTTCAACTTTGCTTTTCATCTTTTCGGGGTCGATGAAATTGGTACCAGTTACCCCCAACATTTCAGGCCTTGTGCCTAACATAGAAAGGATTATTAATTCTAAAGCAGCGAGCTGGCAGAATAGCGCGCCAACTAAGATGCTTCGCAACATTTCCTTCGTAGACTTTACCTTTCATTTTGTAGATGTCGATGAAATAAGTACCAGTTGGGCACTGGGTTCAACGTAATCTACTATTCTTAGTTGAAAATCGACCATGGTCGACTTCGTCTTTTATCCTTTCGACTACTTTCTCCCCCGAAATTTCAGACTTTGTGTCTATAGTAGAAAAGGTTATTATTAACTTTATTTTGTTGCTCAACGAGGAGTAGGCTTTACTGACCTTTGCTATCGTGCTGAACATTATATACCAGTTATTATATTTTAGAGACTTTTCACATCCTACAGAAAAAATAAACCACTCAACAACATTGATTTCATTGGCAGAGAAACATGACGAAAAAATGAGGACCTGCCAAAGGCAAAGGTTTCTTGCACGGCGTGGTGAAACGCATCTTCCTTGCAACCGCAAAAAGAATGTACTTATCTTTTAATTTGTTGTATCATTCCATGAAATTATATTCAGTTATAACATTACCACAACTAAAGATATTTCACATTTGACAACATTGCATTAGAAAGATTGGCTCTGTTTTTCAGGAACAGAAAATATTTCATATGTGAAACATCCGTGATCATTATATAGGTGCAATCTTGCCCACGTTAATGCATTTTCCTTATGTATACAAAGATATCTGACAGTCACATTGGCAAGCCCTCCCACAGTAACACAAAACAAGTATTTATCACCTTGCTCATCTGAACTCGCGCATCATATAACTTCCTCCCAGTAAATTCACTTCTTTTTATAACCACTCCTTCTATCACTTCAACTACGATTCATCTCTTAGATACCATATTTACCGATCCTTGTTGCTCTGTTCACATTTAGGATTGCCGAAAAAAGCTGTACCTCTCATTATTTGAAAGAAAAAATGCGGAAAAGTAGTAGCATCTTTTTTGTAACTATCAAATAAATTTGGTGACTACACACCCTTGCATCCGTCTTTTAATTTCTTTACATCCAGTTTTTTATCTCTTACCAATATCAAGTGATGAGTTCCATAACATGAATTAAACTTCCAATGGTTAACTAAATTTTTATTCTGTTTCATTTCCTTCCAAAAGTTATATTCACATTAATACTATGCCATAGATGTCGTAAAAGTTTTAGATAAATATTACTTTTCAATAAATCAAAGGACAAATTCTGATGTAGAAAACAAAAATGAATAGCGATAAGACTTCTCGCTCGAAATCTTACTTTTAATTTTACAGTTACGAAATCATTTTTATCTTTCCGAGCTACCCAAATAATAACGTTTAATAACACGCCATGTACATATCAACTCACTCTCTCACGAACAAACACGCATACATTTATATATATA
>NC_068982.1:42680737-42682619 GCF_001194135.2 Octopus bimaculoides | reverse complement strand
TATATATATATATATATATATATATATATTTTTATATATATACATATATATATATATATAAATATATAAGTATATTTATATATGTGTGTGAATATGTGTGTATATATTTGTGCGTGTATACATACATATGTACATATATATATGTTTGTGCATGTGTGTATACATATGTGTGTATATATACATATGCACATATATATATGTTTGTATGTGTGTGTGTGTATACATATGTATGTTTGTGTATGTGTGTGAATATATATGTATGTATGTATGTATGTCAGAAAGGGGTCGTGTGAGTGCATTTCCTTCCCTTATAAAACAGCCCACAATGGTTTGTAGAGAACCTGCTTGTTAGTAACATTCTAGCTAACTTACAAGGGGCTCTCATTCGCTAAATTGACGGTAATTTTTCGTTAAACAGGCAGGCCATTCAGAAAGTGCCACGAGCTGCATGCAGCTCGTTGATTATTACTGTTTTAGGGTTCTAAAATTTGAAATATAATAAAATACGAAATTCATGAATATTAAACTTAATAATTTTAGTGAGAATGACTTAGTCGATTACATCGAAACCAGTATTCAACTGACATTTATTCTATCGCACCCCAAAACGATGAAAGACAAAAGAGACCTCAGTAGAATTAAAATTCTGAATGTAAACCGCCGGAAGAAATGACACTAAATATTATGTCCGTCGTTCTAATGATTCTGATAATATAACACTTTAATAATGGAGATAATAATACAAAGCAATAAATATAAGATATATATTTGAAATACATAAGGATAAAGTCAAACATTACGAAAGAATGTTCCCGTTTCGTAAAAAATATTGTATAGTTAATATATATAGAGAGAGAGATGTGTGTTAAGAAGCTTGCTTCACAACACATGGTTCCAGGTTCAGCCCTACTGCGTGGCACCATGGGCAAGTGTCTCCTACTATAGGCTGGGGCCGACCACAGCCTTTCGAATGGTTTTGGTAGGCGGCAACTGAAAGAAGTCAGTCGTATATATATATATACACACACACATAAATGTATGTGTATATATATATATATATAGCATATGGTATAATTATAAACAGGGGAAATTTTAGCCATTTCTCCGCAGACTGAAAAAACATGATGAACAATAGTAATCGATTTCCGAACTTTATTGGGTTCTATTCAGAGGCTTATACATAATTCCGACAGATTCAATAGCAGTCAATCTATTTATATACTCAACAAATGTAGCAGTTACTCTATGCAGGAGTCCCTAATTTGCATACCAAAAGTGTTTAACACTCTATGAATGCCAGCGGCCTGTCAACGGGGATCTTAGTCCACACAGTATCAAGTATGATAAAGTAAATATGTAACATGTGGTATAATTATAAACGGCAAACTGAAAAAATATATGTATAGAACTTAAATAATGAGGGTAGAAATTGATATTAATCAATTAACATCAATTTAAACCAGTCGCTTATCATATTTAAAAAATTCGAAGATTAATAATTTTATTACATACAAAATATAGGAGGAATGACCACTAAAGTGGATTCCTAATATGCTAAAAATTGACGCCAAACCGCCTTACCATGAAGTGTGTATTCTCAAGAAAATTTCAGCAACCCCAGAGCAAGACATGAAAATATACAAAATATGTATTTCATATACAAAATTTGTATGTTATATAAATATATATATATATATGTTTGTGTGTGTGTATATATACATTTATATATACTTCTAGGTTAATCTTCTTTATAACATATTCAAGATTCTTCCGGCATCAAGACCAGAAATAGCTTCACTACTTTCTTAACGACATCCTGTTCAATTTAATTGAATCGTTTCGAAACCCCGTGTTGCGCGCGCACGCGTGTGCGTGTGTGTAT
>NC_068982.1:42664786-42680701 GCF_001194135.2 Octopus bimaculoides | reverse complement strand
TTAACATATTACATAAATTCTCTAGTGACAGATAACACCTCATGTTCAAAACTCGCGGGATTGTGGCATACCCAACAAGCATGTTTAAAAAAATTCTTATACATTTATATATACTTCTAGGTTAATCTTCTTTATAACATATTCAAGATTCTTCCGGCATCAAGACCAGAAATAGCTTCACTACTTTCTTAACGACATCCTGTTCAATTTAATTGAATCGTTTCGAAACCCCGTGTTGCGCGCGCACGCGTGTGCGTGTGTGTATTTGTGTGTGTGTGTGTGTGTGTGTGTGCGTGCGCCTGCGCGTGCGTGTCTGTGTGTGTGTGCGTGCGTGTGCGTGTGTGTATGTGCGTGTGTGTGTCTCTGTGTTTGTGTGGTGGGTATTCTCATACATATAGCAATAATACGGCTTTGCAACAGTACTTTCCAACAAACCTTCTGAATGTATCCTCATCACTCTTTGTTGAAAGGAGTGCATCTTCTACACATCTTGCCAAGTGGCACTTGTACAACTCCACTTTCTGGTCTGTATCATCTTAACTGAGAGCAGAGACTTTTCTTGGAATGCACTTTTCCGATGTCAGTGTTTCGAAAATGCGCTGGTGTTTGATTTTGAAATTCTTACTTCCCAACTCGTTTATCGCTCACATTGTTTTCAAATCTGACAATAGGTTCTTGTGTCCTTCTTGTTTTGTCGGGGTCATAGATGTCCGCCGTCTTTCGGAACAATTCTTGTGGACATTCTGAACAGTTATGTCATCTTCAAACTTATCTCTAATCTGAGGGATTGCAAGTCACGTGGGTGGATCAGTTTGGAACTTCCGCCGCTAAGCTGTCTCTTCACTTTAACTTTCAAACTTCCAGTAGCAGTTGAGGATAATTTTTTCTATGTCCAAAGCTTTGCCTGGCTCCCTCTATTGTTCCTAACGGGATAAAAAAAAATGTTAATTTACTGAGTTATCAGCTGTTAAAATGTGTATACATATTTTGGGAGACACTATATATATCCAATATACATTTCTACCAATCAAACTACATATATTCATAATTTAAAATTTCTTTATTAGAAATGTTCATGTTAGTGTGGAGAAACCCTTATGCTTTTCCCACCACTTCAAGTGATTAAAATATGATGCGAAAAGGGTTAATGTCGTTATCCCAATTTCTTTATAATTTCTTCCCAGTAACTTGATACATCCATCAACTAAGAACTGAGATTCTGTCTCTTACTTTGTAGTTATTTTCATTAATATCGTCGTGTTTGTTATTGTTATTAGACAGTTTCTTTTGATTTCACAGATATCAACTTTATGTGTGGTGTTGAGTTGATGGCGTAATAGAGGGGATTGGTTCCCTATTTCTCTATATTTATTGTTTCCCTGTTTTTTTTTGGCATTTTATTCCCCTTTTTTCTGTTTAGTCTATCTATCTATCTATCTATCTATCTATCCATCTATCTATCTATCTATCTATCTATCTATCTATCTATCTATCTATCTATCTATCTTTATCGGTGTCTCGCAGTATTGTAGCTCCTTTGCTTTACACTAGGTCAACCCAGATTCAGTTGACCTACGATCAAATGCGACTCAATCATGACCGTCCTGCTGGTCAATCGAACATTGCATATTTCAGACACAACATATTTTGAGATATCAGTTTCTAATTTTATAGGGATTTGAAGTGAGATTCGACTGTTATTTCTATTAGTAGCGGCTCCCACATTGTCTACATTTGGGAGCATTATCATTTGGGAGTGGTTATGCTTACTCATTATCAATATATCTTGTGTTCCTCTGTATTCCTATGTCTTTATCAATTTTTCTTTTGATATGTCTTTCTTCTCCATCTTTCATATTATTTTGGTTGTGTTTGCACTTTCTTAGTAAAACATCGTGAGATGTGGCTTGTGAACACTTTATTAATGTCATCACCATAATCTGTTTGGTTAGGATAAATATATTTGGTGTGAGTGTGTGTATGTGTGTATGTGAGTGAGAATGTGTGTATGTGTGTGTGTGTGTGTGCGTGTGTTACTGCGTCATCCTTATTCACATCTTCATCATCGTCATTATCATATGTTCATACTTTTATATAAATAAGTACATTTACGAGCACACACGTACCCCACCCCCACGCGAACATATTGAGTTATATATATATGTATATATATATATATATATATATATATATATATGTGTGTGTGTGTGTATATATGCACACATATCTATCTATATATATATTTACATACATACATAAATACGTACATACTTGTTTATACATATCCATGCATTTATAGATGTATCTATGTAAATAAATACACACGCAGTATATCTAATCGACATAGTACACTCGCATACATGCGTGAGTACATACATACGTACGTACGTACGTATGTATGTAAATACATATATACATACATGCATACATACATACATACAAATATACAAACGTACATACATGCATAGTCGTACTTTTGATGAGTGTGAGAAATGGTAGGTCAAAATTTGCTGCAGTTTTAAATTACTTAAACTACCAAACCACAAGGGAGCCTAAATAAACCAAACAAAAGCGAAATATACAAAATTACTAAAACATTACAAAGCACACACGCACACACACACACATAATCACACGTACACGCGCACAGACACACACACACACACACACACACACACACACACACACACACACACACACACACAAATATGTGTTTGTGTGTGTGTGTACATACATATGTACATACATACATACGCTGAAACGTATGTCTCCAGAACTGCTGTCAAAATCCAGAGTTGAACTACGGACAAGTTTGTGATATCGCTTCCTTGATGTAGTTGTAGACAGTGTATTGTTGTTAGTCGTGTTGCTGTTATTATTGTTGTTATTGTTGTTTCTCTTGTTATGACTGTTGTTTTTGTTGCTTTTATTATTGTTGTTGTTGTTGGAGTTGATAGTGGTTGTTGTCGTAGCGGCGGTGGCGGTAGTCGTGATGTTATTCGTAATGATAGATTGTCATAGTGATGGTGGTGGTTGCATTGTTGACAGCGATATGTAAAAGTATATTAATATATTTTTGACTATTGTCGGCGAAGATCTGGCAGACTCGTTAGGACGCCAGGCAAAATGCTTAGCAATATTTCGTCCGTCTTTATGTCCTGGGTTCAAATTCCGCCGAGGGCTACTTAGTTTTTCATCTTTTTGGAGTCGATAAAATGAGTGCCAGTTGACCACCACTGGGGTCAATGTAAATCGACTTGGACTTTCCTCCAAACTTGCTGGCCTTGTACCAAAATCTGAAACCAATAAATTCTAGCCTATTTTAACGATTATTTAAAAGTGACATGGCTGCTATTTCCGGCAGATTGAATGACCGTTTGGAAGCTCCTTCGTTGACACACAGTGTTAGCGTTTATAGCAGAGATGACCGTGTTGACAAGATGGACATATGTACCTAGACCCGATAACATCTTCACAGTCATTGTCGCCATTGCTAAGCCACAAGCCAACCTAGGTGCAGTAGACATCGATCAAAAGTATTCCAAACATGATCAACCCGTTGGAAGATGAGAGGATTTACTTTGAGTTAGGGCTATCTTAGCAACATCATAGGCTTCCTGGCAAATCAATGCAATGTAACCTATAGTATCTATTTATTGATAACAAGTTACTGCATACATAAATCAGAACTGGACCCCTAGTCCTGTGAGGGTCCCAGAAAACTGCCCTGTGCATCCATACCTTTCAAAACTGATGACCTTGTTCCTAAATCACCAACCATTACTATTTCTTATGTTGATGTTCTCAGTTCGAATGTCAACGAGTTCAATTCCTCCTTTTATCGTACCAGTCAAGAATTGGAAACAATGATATTCTTCAAAAAGAATGTGTGCTTAGATGAGATGCATCTAGGCACAAATTAGGTTAGTGGTATAGTCATATTGTGTAAAGAAAATTTCCCATGATTCCCTTTTGAATTTCGTTGAATGAACATAAGCATGCAAACGTATGTGAGTAGGATAAATATGCACACTTAAAACAACAAAGAAACATACGTTCTTGTGTACTGAACTGACATGCCCGCTCATTATATGAATAAAAATGTTATCGACATATATAGCGTACACTTTGAGTTACTCACATATTCGTAAATCCCACGTACCATGTTCACTCAACAAAAGAGTTTTCTCACTTCGTTAGGAAAAAAACTTACCAATAAGAATTAAAAGAAAATATTGAAAAACGCTTGTGGAGTTGTTTATCGCTGAAACTTAAATTATTGGCTACTGTGAGTCATTTTCACAAAATAGAATTCCCCCTGAAAGCAGCTATTATTTAGTATGTAAACATTAAGGACGACCTTCCTTTACCCCCTCCCCCAGTTCCTAAACTACTAATGTTCTTTGAAGAAAAGGAAGAAACACTTTCTATGATTTTCCTTCATATTGTAATACTTTTCATCTACAACGTATTGTCTCACTTCGTAGAACAATGTTTAATCAATACGTCACAGGTTAGGCTGACATTTTCTGAAAGAAACTAGATTGTATTATAGAAGATTGGTTTCAAATTTTGGCACAAGGCTAATAATTTCGTGGGACGGGTTAAGACGATTACATTGATTCAATTGCTCAACTGGTACTTACTTCATCGATCCCGAGAAGATGAAATGCAAAGTCGTCCTCGGCGGAATTTGAATTCAGAATGTGTATACGGACGAAATGTCATTAGGCACTTTAGTCGGCGTGCTAACGATTCCGTCAGCTCACCGTCTTTGTACTATACAAGATTAACACCAACTAGAAATGATAAGAACTTCGTAATAAGTTTGCAATAACAAATTTAAAATGTGAATTCTGTGCATATTTTTCCTCGTAATTCCTTCGTAATTCCTTAATTGCAAATTTAAGTTCCTAATTCCGCATCATGTAATGAAGAAATGATTATCTATCTTGTAATAACACTCGTCACCAGGTAAATCGCGTGTATCCGAGAGATTTTAAATATCATTATTATTATTACTGAGTGAGAGAGCAGTGCATGCCATCAAAGCGACACTGGGGTAAAATATACGAAGCCCAGTATACCCATCATGATTACCTGTCTGACAAGAGTACACTAGGTACATGCATCACAACCATATGTGCGCGACACAGTGATTTCATATCAAGATAAACAGCGCACTAACTTGCAGGTGGGGCCCAGTTAGAATTTTCTTCAGGTCGAGTAGCCCATCCCGCTCATAAGGTCTCTGAATAAGGGTTGTTTACGAATGTTGAACAAAACACCCATGTTTCCACAGGTGAATTATCCAAACCCCAAAGAATTCTTCTCAACACATGGCTATGATGTTCCCCCATTACTTCTGCTTGTGATCAGAGATGCACATATCGTCAGCCACCAAGTAAATGCTCAACTGGTTAAGGTCAAACAACTGACAAGCAAATTTGTGGTATTGAGCAGAATATTTGCTGTAGCCCATCTTTTATAGTAAGACAAAACAATGTACATGATAACACTTCCAATCAGTTAAGATGAGAAGTCATGAGAGCCACTGTCTGGTACTGCACCAGGGCATATTATTATTATTATTATTATTATGTTTGACTTTTGCTTTTCATTTGTACAAGTTGGCTCCAAGTCTCACCCAGAGACCTCAAGAGACAACAAGTTAGAAATTCATGTTGGTGTTATGCCTAGGGTGCCATATATTTGGTTTTGTACTTCTAACAGCACTTTCGTGTAATTTAGTAAAGCAAACAAGAGCATTAATGTTCCGGCCGTAATTCAATATTCCAGTCTTTTCATATCCACACGCACGAAGCTCAATGTTGATGCAGAGAGATTAGCAATCTATGAAATGGATGCAATAAAAAGATATAATTTACGAATCATTAGCTTAACACTAGCAGGTTTACCCTCATTATTCTGAGATTTAAGTCTTACAACATAAGCTTTTTATCTTGAAGATAGCATGCGGTTTACGTTTATCGATACAAGTTTAACTAAAACACTGCTTCTTGTTTCATGCTCTTGTTTAATGAGTCTGGGGTCATCCTAGATAAGTGATCGCAGAGACATCATCATGTATAGAGCCTACAAGGTTCACCAGTGTTCTCCATCGATCGCTGTCCCGTGCCAGCCCCTTCGCATGCTGGATCTGGCATTGTCGTAGCGAGGGGATTTGCGTGTTCTATAAATCCGAGAAATCGTTACCGTCTGGAGCCTCGTACCTGGTAGAACCACTGTAGGTGGGCCTATCCGCCGGGGAGATAACAGACAAACGGTGACCCACGCTGCGTCGGCTTGTGATGATGATTGCAGCCCCAACATCCGTCTATTCTGCAGATGACCAACAACCCGCCCAGAAAAACCCAAAGCCCGTTACGACACCAAACAGAAGAAACTAAAACAGTGTCAGTTAAAGGCGCTCATAGAGGCGTCCCTTCTCTTCACGTAATATTCGTAATTCTAATGTTAAATACTTATATTTTGACCCTTCTCAATAATTGATATTGTTTGTTGTGTTAATATTGTTAAGGTTGCCTCACCTTAGCACTGATCGAGCCATGGTATAATTACAAAGCAAACCAGACTTAGCCATGCCTTTATTTATTCCTCATAATGTACTACAGTTTATGTTTTTAACAACACATTTAAGACCATAGTTGCGTGATTTAAAAACAGTTTAGTTATCATTTCTAGCACAAATTCAGTGTTTATTGTCTATATTGATTATATTGCCTAGAGAATGCTTCAAAACAATTTTAGCGTTTAATCTCATTTTGTACACTTATATATATATATATATATATATATATATATACATATACACACACACACAAACACGAACATATATATGTATGCTTGCTTGTCTGTGTGAGTCTGTATGCTTGAAATAATTTGTTGGAGTAGAAATAAGTGTATCCATGTATAACAAAAAAGTTAATATCGTTTTCTGTTTGTTTGTTGGTTGATTGTTCTTTTTTTATTCTTTTTTTTTTGTTACCACGTGGTAAAAGATTAGCAGTGTTCGTGTTCTGATTTTACATAGGAACATGTTTATATTAACTTAGGCACACATATAATCATGCATCCACGGTTATATCCATCAGCACCCAGTGTTGCATAATAGATCCAAAAAAAATGTACGCTTACACATAAACAAGCTTACTTCTATATACATACATACATACATACATACATACATAAGCTTATAACTGTATATAGTGTAAATATATATGTACATAGATATGTGTGCACGTGTGTGTATTTAAAAACCAAGTGAATGCATACATACACATACCTTGGCTAGATAGATGACAGAGTCCACCCATATTTGCACTGACTAGATTCCACATCTTTCTATCATCCGATATATACATCCCCGCTTCGTTTAACGAAATAAATGACATGAATTAAATATGCCCACGATACGATCTTTTGACTTCTGCTGACAGCAGCTTATGAAGTCAATTTGTTCACATTGTCTACTCCCAAAGTCTTCTCCTCTAGTTACCCCCATCCCATCCCCCACTAGCGATATCTGTCTTTGAAGGGATTTGGTAACCACCGTATCTTCCAACTGTATCAGATTAGGCGTTCCTGTATTATTTTTCTTAAGTGATCTTCAAAGATGTGTGTGAGTCCGTATGTATATATATGTGCGTAGTGTGTGTATGTGTGTTTATGTGAGTCTCAAATTTAAGATGTCGAATTGAATGATTACATCAGATCCAAGTTATGGCAATTCCAGATGTATTTTAACGTGCGTTTAACTGCTTCGGTTTTTCTTTATATTTTTATTACGATTAATTTATATTTTTCTTTCTGTTAAAGCAAGGCAAGTAACATATTTTTTAATACGTACATGCAAAATTTGACACTTATTAAAGACGTTAAAGTAATTTTTTTAGATATTAGACGGACAATTAAATGTTAGGAAAGTTACATGAAAGCTTATATTTAAATGTATGCGTTAATTCCGCCAAAGATGAGTTCAGTCAGGAATGAAGTGGAAACTGGAAACTTTGTCGAGCGATAATTCCAGATTTAAGACAGTTACATGATGTTCGCGTGTGTCATGTTTACGTAAGTTTGGGAGGATTTCTTCGTGTGTGTCATGGACTTATGCATAACATGACCTATGTATGTTGTAAGTAGTAAAATAAGAGAAAACGATATACTGAACACTGAACTAACGTTTTAGTTTATCTGTGTCAAGCAATATAGTAAAATCAGCAAAAATTCATTTTCTTGCTATAAGTTGTCTTATGGATTCATAGAAAAAGGTTGTACACAAAATCCGTGTTACAAAATTTAGAGAGAAACTCAACAGCATTCATAATTTCAGGTCCAATGAAACACAAATAGTGACAGTAAGAACATCAATAATAATAATAATTCTTTCTAATTTTGGCACAAAACAATTTTATTAGAAGAGTGTGTCACTCGATTACGAAGAACCCAGAACTTGACTGCTACATTATTTTATTGATTGCTGCAACCGCCGAAACTGCAAGATCACGTGATTTCACCCTTCCTTGGACTTCTTAATAGGAGACGTCCGGTTAGACACAGTAGTAGAATTCCCCCAGCAGTAATCCATAGAATCTCAATGTCTATCAGGCACTGGTGTCGCAAATAGCCAGTGGATTTATGAAAAAATAATTAATTATAGACGATTATATTAAACGACCCAATTATATTTTAAATATGTATAATTAAAAATAGACATAAAAAATCAAATATATTAGCCAACATACAGCCAGATGATGTGTGCATGTTGGCTATTTATATAAGTTATGTTTGGTCAGAGTAGTCCAGGACAATAAGCACCCACCTCTCACTGAATTGGATCCGAGCGGCTCAGAAAGCTTGCTTGGCAATGGTACGTCATTGATATGATCTTCATCAATAGCCCACTGTTTTTATGTTTCTTGAAATATTTTTTCTACATCTTTCTCCTCATTCTGCACATTTTCATTGACATACATTTCAGAGTGCTTTAATTTGATCCATGGGTTATGTTGCTAAATCTCACCACCATAAATTTAATATTGTTCAGTAGAGAAAAGTCCTTTTCGTGTACCGTGTATGCGTAGCCTGCTTGTCACAACACCATCTTCCCTTCTTTCTCCATCAATTATTTAGCGATGGCCCGCCATTCATCTCCACGCCCCATTTACTTCCAATCGTCGTAAAATAAGCATTGTACTACTGAGAGAAAACATTCGGATCCATTAGCTTTTGGTCCTCAGTATGTGGTGAGTCCTTTGGCCATTCTGAGCGCTGCAAATCCATAGTGAGATTTATGGTATCGTTGGGACAGCAACCTCAGAGATCTGTTGTTTTAGTTGCTGATTCTATTTCTATCTACTACTCTTGATATATATGTCCCTTCTTTAGCTCCTCGGGCAGAAAGTCCTAAAGTGTACTAGCTGGGCTTTCTACGCTTCACCACTAGTTTCATTGCTTCTAACCCCACGACTAGACACAATTTTGATATTCCCCTATACTTTTCAGCACATTTGAACTTGTATAGTTACACTGACCTCTCTAGACTATATATATTTTTGCTACGTCTACATTTACCATATGCTCATATTGCGTTATGAACGTGATAACAAGCCCGGCATCAATGCAACAGCCAAAACCTTTCACAGTCGCCCCTAATTGTCCCGACCTATGTATTGTCGTATGAACTCATGGGAGGCGCACGGCACACCAACTAGAACTGTTGCATTGAATTCGGGCTTGAGAAGCTCGTACACATTCCCGCATATCTTACTGAATTCGATAGGTTTCTTTTAATCTCTTCTTTGAGAGCCCGTTCACTTTTCGTGAGGCATGTCATTTTTTCCTTTGCATATTTTTGAACAAATTCTTTTAGCAAAAGCATGTTTACACACTATTGGTACAATTCCTTCGCCGAGTGAACCAATCCATGTCCAAAAATTGCCTGTGTTCAACAATATCAGCAAAATTGCTTGCAATATCACAAACATACTTGCTCAGCAAATTATGCATGGTTGTTGACGTTGTTGCTACTGTTTGTTGCTGCTGCTATCAAACGTCGTTAGAATTGTTTTCATGTAAATTGCTGTCAACAGAAATGTCATAATTTATTTTTCTTTTAAAGTGAGTGTGCTTTAAAAAATATAATCTTTACGCCTCATTTTTTTTTTAACGTCCATAAAAACACATTCATACTGGTTTGAATTTTGGAGGCATCCCCTTCCTGAAGGAGCCAATTGTAATTTTTTTTAGATATGAAAAATGAAAGTATTTTCATATTTTATTTGCAAATTAAATCTTGTCTCCACAAAAACCTAGTAAAATAATGCAAACAATTAATTAATTACCTTCCAAGTAGAAATTCTTCATTCGTTAAATAATGACAATTTCTTAGTTCGGATTGCCTCAAACCTGCAGGTCCATAAAGATAGAGCTTATTTGGATTTTCAAAACGTTGATAGAGAAAGTACAAGATCCCACCCCGTCACCGAACGGACGCCTGTCTATCGCAGCGTTACTCATTTTCATCCGAATATACAACAGTAATGTGAAAGGAAATACTATGATTATGGACACAATGCTCTCCATCTCATGTCTGAGGATTGAACACACAACTTTCTGATCATAATCCGAACTCTAAGCCACAAGACCACGTACCTTTACACCTCAATGTTTACCTGTTAAATATTTTTTCAAACACAAAGAAAGAAAAAAGAACAAGCTGAACTTCTCGCTAGTATCTTTGAATATTTGTGACAAAATAACAAGCCATTTTTCCTTATGCGATACTATTACAGGCATCACACCATCACAGTCTTTTTACTGATAATGATGAGTGTAACTGACTTCTTATTGGAATCATTTAAAGATTGATAATTATGTAAAAAAAAAAAAAAAAGCCTGCACAAGAAACATCCTATGAAACTCTATAGGGTCATTGCTAAGAAATGCGAAAGAGTCCGGGAAAACTTAAAAAGCTGTCTGGAAGCTGTGAAAAAGCGCATTTCATTGTAAGTCCTTACGGTTGCTTAACTGTGAAGTCAACTCCGTAAAGTTTCGTTCAGTCAATGTTTGGTATAGTCACAACAAATATTTGTGAAAAACGATAGTTAAACGAAATGACGTGTTTAACTTTAAACTTAAAATAGTCAAATCATTACACATGAAATAAAGTGTCTGGTGAAAGAGTTATAAATCAGAATATATATATATATATATATATTAATGCGTGTTTTTTGGCATAGCTATATATAAGAGAAGTCAAATGTTAATTGAAAGATCATTCAATGGAATTAAGTAGAGTATGTAACACTAGCGGAGAATATATCCGATATCTAAGTATGATAGAGTAAAATTGAAATACTATGAACGCTTCTTGGTAGGTACTCTCTTCGATGTCAATAATCTTATAGACTTGCTAACCCATAACTACATAAGATGTGTGCAAGTCAAGCGAATAAACCCCAAAGATATCTACAGTTTGAATTAAATATGTTTGTTTGACGTAGCAGAAATGAATTGGGTAAACCTTTAAAACACTTGATATTTAGCTCTTCCCATACTCCGTCGATCACTTAAAGATTATTTTGTTCAAGCGTGATAATTGAGATATAAGTATTGTCTGATTCCCGACTAAGGCTGCTTCCTAAGATATATGATACACAGCAGAAAAATGAGAAATGCTATATCGTTAACAAGTTTATGGTAGAGTCCACCTTCTAGAAGTCTTCTGAATCCATTAAATAAAATATGTCCCATTTGTTAACTTAGAAATCGAACCTTCATAGACTACTTAAATGGAAGGGCATTAACCACTGAAGCGTGCCGTACTGCCAATAAACTTGCTTAATTTATTTAAATGAAAGAACATTAACCGCTGAACCAAGTCGTAGCTTTGTAAAACTACCCAATTTTCCAGGAATTGATATCTTACTCCTTTTTAAACAAATCTAGTTGGTCGTCTTCAAAAGACCAAACGAAAGGAGTTTGATAATAATAATAATAATAAATCTTTTCTTTTAGTTCTTTCCGGTACTTTCGCTCTCTTTTCTCTTACCCTATTCTGTACTTTGTTACTTAATCCTTCTTCTTCCCTTTCAGTCACTTTCCTTTTCTTCTCCTCCTCATTTGTAAATTTTTTTCTCTTTTTTTTACCTTTTAGCAGACGAAAATATAGATTTACGGTTGAATACCAATCGCTTGAATGACACTATAAAACTGGATTATGTGCTATAAGGATATTATATCTTCCAGCACGCCACCACATTTAAATCTGCTTTATCATATTCCATAACACTTTTACAACGTTATAATTTTCAACGACATCATGTTCTCTATACAAACGCTTCTGTTCAATACCACGTGGAAATAAACGAGTTAAAGGTAGAGCCTTACAGATATCGTCCGATTTGCAATGAAGAGCAGCAGAATGTTCCTAAAATTTATTCACCACCGTCTTAAATCGGGAAAAGCAAATTGGAAATTGTAGACATAATATTCTTTTCTACTCTAGGCACAAGGACCGAAATTTGGGGGGAGACGGCCAGTCACTTAGATCGACATCAGTACGCAACTGGTACTTAATTTATCGAGCCCGAAAGAATGAATGATAAAGTCAACCTCGGCGGAATTTGAACTCAGAGCGTAAAAACAGACAAAATACTGCTCAGCATTTCGCCCGGCATGCTAACGTTTCTAGTTTCTTATTTCTTTACTGCCCACTAGGGACTACACACAGAGGGGACAAACAAGGATAGACAAAAGGATTAAGTCGATTATAACGACCCCAGTGGTTAAGTGATACTTATTTAATAGACCCCGAAAGGATGAAAGGCAAAGTCGACCTCGGCGGAATTTGAACTCAGAACGTACCGGCAGACGAAATACCGCTGAGCATTTTGCCCCGGCTAGCTAACGTCTCTGCCAGCTCACCGCCTTATTGTAGACATGATATACACTTTAAAAGACAGGACGCGCAGTTGATGCTATTGAAGTGTTCAAAAAAAAATTTCAAAGTATTAAATAGGTGCGGGAATGGCTGTATGGTTAATAAACTCGCTGTGCAGCTATGTAATTTCAGGTTCAGTCTCACAGTACTGCGCCTTGTGGAAATGTCTTCTATTTTAGCAATAGGCAACCTAATAGAGTATGTAAATATATATGTGTGTGTGTGTGTGTGTGTGTGTGTGTGTGTGTGTGTACACACATATCTATACATACATATGTGTGTGTATCTGTATGCGACTTTGTGTTTGTATATGCGTCTTTGTGTCTGTATTTGCGGCCATCACCACTTGATAACTAGTGTCACTTTGTTTATGTCTCCGAAACTTAACGATTCGGTAATAAAGTCTGGTGGATTCAGCTCCCAGTACTGAGATCGAGCTGTTCCCCTAAAACCGTTCAATGTGGTACCCCAACATGACTGCAATCCAGTGACTGAAACAAGTAAAAGATAAAGTGTAAGATTTCGATGACATGCAGAAATAATAAAAGTAAACATCTTTGCAAACATTAGGATCTTCGAAACGATTATTGAGAAATTACAGAAAAGCAATGTAAGTACCAACCATAATCGAACAGCAATTAAAAACTTAGTTAATATATCAAATGCGTATTGAACTTATCGATTGACGAAGAATATTTCTGGCTTTGCTTATTATTCAGTTCTATATTTAAGAGATGAGGAATTATGTACATTATTTACATTATTTACGTTTGACGAATATTTGTCCTCATCTTGTTTGTTGTTAACACAACGTTTCGGCTGATGTCTCATTCCTAAGGTATTTTTCTATGTTATTATTATAATTATTATTATTATTATTATTATTATTATTATTATTATTATTATTATTATTATTATTATTATTATTGTTGTTGTTGTTGTTGTTGTTATTATTATTATTATTATTATTATTATTATTATTATTATTATTATTATTATTATTATTATCATCATCATCATTATTATTATTATTCAGGTCACTGTCTGGAATCGAACTCCATATGCCCATGGGCATATGGCGTAGTGGTTAAGAGTGCGGGCTACTAATCCCAAGATTCCGAGTTCCATTCCAGGCAGTGACCTGAATAATAATAATAATAATAATAATAATAATAAACATCCTAGTATGATTCCTTCTTGTCTAGTTAATGGTTTAACGCTCCTAATCCCCCAAAATTGAAGAAACAAATTAACCAAAAGATTATCGACCCATAACCTGCTTAACAACAATGTATAAAACACTAACATCTGTCCTGACTGAATATACCTATAGTTTTTTAATAGAAAGTGGCATATTCCCTAATGAGCAAAAAGGATGTAAACGTGGATCCTATAGCTGTAAAGATCAGCTACTCATCAATAAGATGATCTTCGAAGATTGTCACAAACGGCACAAATACTTGTCAATAGCCTGGATAGACTATAAAAAAGCTTTTGATATCCTACCACATAGCTGGACTAAGAACCACATAGCCTGGAAATGTATACAGAGTGTCCACAAAGTCTGGGTACATGGGATTAACACATACTTATATCTATATATACTCACACATCCATATATCACGTGTCTGTGTGCGTCTGTTTCTGCGTCTGTGTGTGTGTGTGTGTGTGTGTGTGTGTGTGTGTACTTCTGTAGGATTTGCTGATGTTTTGATGGTCCTATTACCCGAATAGTTGTCCATTACTCTATTTACTGTATTATATTTCTAATTAACAGGTCTTAAGAATTACTGGAACCGCCAAAAGCGCAGTTCGATTTTTCAAGCGAAAAGATGGCACAATTTTGAAATACAAGGTGATTTATACAATAAATATTATATGAGATGCAATCTAGAGATTTCAAACTTTTTAAAGGAAGGCAGTTATAAATGTCCTAAATTATTGTTTTAGCATATCGTTACTATACATCTAATAAACTGACCTGACAAATTTAGTTATTTCAGAATGAAAGAGATGGCTGTAAAAACACTTTGAACACACCCTACTAAACACCGCTTTTCACACCAGACTAGTTTGCAAAATACATTCGGGACGTAAAGACATTTTGGAAGCACGTTATACAATAAAGTTTTGTGTTAAACTGAGCACAAGCGATTCAGACTGCACATAGATTAATCTATCAGGGTGCTCATAGATTAACTTGTATGAATCAAGCATCTGTTTTTGGTTGGCGTTATTCCCTGGCCAAAGAATTTCCTGCCTTTACTGGCGAAAATCTTTTGCAGTTGAATTTTTACATCCTCTTCAAAGCTGAAGGTTTCTCTATTCAATGAATTTTGATAAGACCGAAAGGTCGGGCGAATATGGAAGGTGCGGCAAAACTTCCCAGTCAATCCCCAACAACTTCTTCCGCGTCTGTAAGAAGTGTGCAATTTGACATTGTCGTAATGAAGGACAATGTAATGAATAATAATTGCTGGGCGCTTGTGGTGGATCGCTGCATTTCATTTAAATAGTTAGTCACAGTATATTTCCAAACTGATGGTCCTGTTCCTGTGAAGAAGGTCGTAAAAGAGAACAGCTTTATAACGCACCAAATTGAAAGTATAATTTCTTCGAGTGGAGGTTTTTTTGTGGTGGTTCATCGCCCTAACACCATGAGCGTTTACGCTTTACACTGTTATAGATGATCCACATTTTCTCATCTATCAACATTCTCTTCATATAAAATAAAAAAGGAATCGTTTTTCACGTTTCTACAATGAATCACAAATGGCAGCCTATCGGACGAGGTTAACCTCGGTTCAAACCCCTGTGGGACACAAACAGGAAACCTGCTGGCGTAACCAAATTGATTCAGATGGTTTTCAACATTCGATTGGGATATTTGGGGTATATCTGCGATCTTTCTGGTCGTATAACATGTGTTAATGCCGTCTTACTATATATAT
>NC_068982.1:42663723-42664533 GCF_001194135.2 Octopus bimaculoides | reverse complement strand
ACCTATATTCTTTTCTACTCTAGGCACAAGGCCAGAAATTTGAAGGGAGGGAGCAGTCGATTAGATCGACCTCAGTACGCGACTGGTACTTAATTTATCGACTCCGAAAGGATGAAAGGCAAAGTCCACATCGGCGGAATTTGAACTCAGAACGTAAAGACAGACGAAATACCGCTAAGTCTTTCGCCCGGCGTGCTAACGTTTCTGCCGCTCCTAAATGATAGGTAATGACAAAAATAAACTATAGTTTATCAATATTCAAGGAAAGCAGAACATTTAGATACAATTGATGAATAACAATAGATTTACATCAATTATCATTTATTAATTTAATTATAAAGAGACAGAATCTCAACTTACCGCTGTTACCGTTAGCGTGATTCTCAGTTTTAACCACCACCACCACAATAATAATAATAATAATAATGATGATGATGATGATGATGATGATGATGATGATGATGATAATAATAATAATAATAATCATAGTTATCGTTGTAAGCAATTAGTTATACCAAACTGAATCACGGAACTTCATCAGAGCGGAAAAGTAAATAAAAGTAAAAAGAAAAAGGAGAAAGTAAGAACGGTGATAATCAATTGATGCTACATGCTGACCCACTCGTCGGTCGAATGTTTCACAGTGGCTCAGCATGTAGCATCTATTACCGTTCTCACTTTCTCCTTGTTCCGTCATTCAATTTGGTATAACTAATTACTTACAATGATAATTATCATTATTATTATTATTCATCAATTGTATCTCCATTTTATATATATATATATATATATATATATATATATATATAT
>NC_068982.1:42660167-42663052 GCF_001194135.2 Octopus bimaculoides | reverse complement strand
ATATATATATATATATATATATATAAGCAGGAGGAGGAGGAGGAGGATAAAAAGCACAGAGATATACGGATGTATAAGGCACATAGTGCGGTAGAGGAGCTTATTCATAATTAAATGTAGTATGCAATTTGCCCAGTCATCTCAAACTATTTCATTCATTACTAGTATGAATGGATCTTAACATAAAGGATTATTTCAAAGTTAAAATAGCCATTTGTAGATGAACACAAACGCTCTTCATAACTACTAGAATACGAATTTGACCTTGAAATACTGAATAGACAAGAGACGAAGTATTAAAAATGGACAATACCTGTCTACATTTTTACTATAAATTAACAGTAAGGTTTATTGTGTACAACTTTTGTTAATACGTCTGATAATTTATGTAGACATTTGTAAAAATGAAAACAAGGCAGATTTTCTCTGTGTGAGAATAATTGAATAGTTTGTTGGGTTTTTTTTTTCCACGGATATAATACTTTAGCAATAGTACATATCTAAATAGATTCAGTTTTCCAATAATTACATGCATAGATAAGAAGCTGTAATATACAGATAATTGTAACAAATGTTCACTTATAGGCCGATTGCATAAATTTATACGTCGACCATTAGTGAATTTAATGGGTTATTTACCATTCATACTTTAACAAGCAGCATTCCAGCAACTGAATCTGACAAATCCAACTTAGGCAAATTCTAATTTGAAACGTTTTAAGATATGTTCAATAGCCTTGTAAAATAACCTAATACATTATCATTTCAGATATAATTATGGTTCTAAATTTTGATACAAGGGTAGCAATTTTCGGGGTAGGGAGAAAGTTGATGACATGAACTTGACTACTTGACTAGTCCTGAAAAGATGAACAGCAATGCTGAACCTGGTGGTACATGAAATCAGAATGTAAAGATCAGACAGAAATACTACTTAGCATTCTGTCCAATACGCTAACAATTCCACCAACTCACGACCTACATTTTAAAAGAAATAATAACTGATGAACTACTAAAATATAGTTAACATTCATAATGTTTTCTTTTAAATAACTATGATCTCGCCATACGAAATAAATTGACATAAAGATCACATGAATCGCACTGGACGACAATATTGAGAAACTGTTGTTGTCTTTGTTGCTGTGTAACCCCAAGTCAGTTCTTTGATCAAAGGCGTTCAAATCAGATCCATCATATCGAATTTCTGAGACATGGAATCACAAGAACTATTTATCTAATGTAATTTTTCCTCTTCAAGAGTGTAAGATGTGCTTTGTAGAAGAATCAGCTACTATTTCTAGCAAAGCAAGAGACCCCCTTTTGGTTCCAGTGACTGAGGAATGTTCATTGGTCATTGTTATTGTTCTTAACTCCAGGTCAGCATAGGTTAAACAAATATACAATCAAGCACATCCCGCATCTGGTCAGTAAATTGTTATCTAGAACTACGATGCCCACTGTTTATTTCCTTTCTTGAGGCACTAGGGAGTGTTTTGAAGTATATTTAACTGCTTTTTCTAGAAATAGGCCAACATTGTAAATGCTCCCACGTTGACTCGCTCAATTCAGACATTCCCTTCTTATTGTCCACTTTGAAACACAAATACCTTTCCATTGTTTAAGTGTCATTTATTTTCGACTGTTTTCATTTTCCTCTTTAGGACTGGTGGCAAAATTATTTGCAAAATTCAGCGAAGTGAATATATGTGTATGTGTGTATACGTGTGTGTTTGAGTGTGTGTGAGTGTGAGTGTGCATGAATGTGGATAGTATGTCTCCCAGAATGTCAGGCAAAACAAAGGAGAGGAGAGAATGTGTCTCATAAGATATTAATTATATATTGTTATTTGTCCTATGCTGCAGAATTAAAAAAAAGTTTTTCGAAATATAGAAAAAATTTCAAAATGGCTATATCTTTGCTCACCGCTCAACAGGAGGGGGTGTGCATTATAAAGTTGAAAGTAATTTTCGCGGTCAACACTTGCTATATATGTATTATAGTGTGGGAGGTGTTGACTTCGAACAGTAACACCAACATTAAGACAATAGTGGTAATAACTATAATAACAACAGAGCGGTAATAACAAGCAGCAACAAGGAAGTGGAGTGAGAACGACGACCTCCCCGGTGAAATTTTGATTTTGATGAAAATTAACTGGCTGAACTTCTCCGGAAAACTTTCGGGCAGGGACCAATAGATAATTTCCTGAGATGGACATAGCAGGAGACCCATAGCAGGCTCCTGCTATATCCTCTAGGACTTTCTCCATTTCGTCTTTGTGCCACTCCACTAAGTTCGATCGATAGCTGCAATGCTCTTTCTGTTGTATTTGTGATATATGTATATTCTTTTTCTTCCGTTCTATATAGTTGTAAGCTTTGTGCTGTTATATATGCATAATTCTTTGTCTGTTATATCTATATAATGTCTTGTTTGTTTCTACATTAGTATGCTTCGTTAGATTTTTCCCAGACGCTAAATGGTCTTGCGCTTCCAAAATTGAATTGTCTGAATAGTAAATGGCGCCAAACCCCTATGTTATAATATTTTGGCTCATTGTCTGACGAGGAAATCAGCTGCGAATATTCCATGTATCGTGTTTCTGCCTAAATTTCTCGTTCGTTAAGTTTTCTTCTAGTTTTCCGTTTCCTCTCCTTTCGTCTAACTTTTTCTCTTTGCTACGTTCTTTCTGTTCAACTCTTGATATGACCATGTAGCGCAACGCATACCTTGTTTGTTTACTTCTATATATATATATATATATATATATATATATTCAAAAACAATAAGCAACACGGATTTCAAAAGTGATTGCAGTATGCACGTTTCATGCTACTTCAATTTATTTAAGTAATGTGAGCATTACCTTAAATGCAATATG
>NC_068982.1:42655416-42660004 GCF_001194135.2 Octopus bimaculoides | reverse complement strand
TATACACGAACACATATATATATATATAGTGTACAATTCCGTGATTGTAAAATCAACAAAAAGGTACTCCATCTGGCGAGAGATAGATATTATTTAATAAATACAGTATATGTATTTTATGTGCTATTATTAGTTTCATATGCTGAGAGCATGCCAGACAGTGTTTTTTTAACACGCCTGGAGTCCTAGTACAATCAACTGACACTGTCCACATGGCATATATAGATATGTTTCTTCTAGATACTACATTTTGTTTTACGCTTGTTTATTACATCATACATCACTATTGCTCTCAATTTGAATATATTAGGAAGCTCATAAAATCGAGCTGAGCAAGGTGGGGTTTATATTTCTTTAATTTACACGATTACGATAACATACTTTTACAAACATCGACATTTCATTTTATATTATCTAGTCTTAGCCTTACTTTCTAAATGCTTGGTTCTTACTGTTAATCACATACTTACACATCATTTTGACAAACTTTCTTGAGAATATTTCATTTGTTCCTCTCCGCTTCCCACATAAACTTTACTGTATATTCGTCGTTACGAGATTTACAAAAATTGGGCTAAGCACAATCTATATAGCAGTAACTGTAAAGGTAGGAAAATTTAGAATTTCAAAAGTGAGCAACATAGCCCTTTTATTCATTTATTTATTCATTCATCTATTTTTTTAGTTTTTTATTCGTTTATTTATTTATTTATTTATTTATTCAATAATTTATTTATTTATTCATTCATTTATTTATATATTTTTACATGAAAATAGTCGATTTTATTGTCCTCAGTGATTTGAATGGTACTCGTTTAACGACCTAGGAATGATGAAAAGTGGATTCAACCTCAATAGGACTAAATACAGAACGTAATATGCTGCAACTAAATTCTGAAAGTGCGTTTCAACTCTGTACCGATTCTATCTTTCTTCCAGCTTAAACGGATTAGTTATACAATATACAACTTGCTAAAGAAACGGTCTTTCTATGGGTAGAGTTCTTAGTGCCCAAAGCAAATTCCATCTGAAAAATTCTGTTACTATTCTGAAACTATATCTTTAGAATTTATAAGATCGTTGGTACTGTTCGAAAAACTTTTTTTGAAGTTCTTTGTTGTATTTTTTTTTCTTTCATATAACTGAAATATTCTTCCTTTGGTATTAAAACTGTTCTCATAACTTGATTGTGTTACTCATCATATTTTTTTTCTTTTGCAACATCACAAATCTTCATAGTTTTCTTCTTCTATATTGTAATATTTAAGACTTTATTTCATCCAATATTGATACAACTACATGGGAAACAAAATGAAAGAAAGAAAATTAATACGATATTTAAGCGTTGACATGTTTGATACTACAAATATGAGCAATATTGGAGTGCAAAACCACAATTTTAAAAATTATTAACTTATAATGTGGACCTATCTAGAAATAAAGTCTTGAGCAGTGAGCTGAAACTATAAAGATATATGAAATATGATTGGTTGATTGATCTTTAGATATAAGAATTTATTTCAAATACATGAATAAACTTATTGTAAAGTAATAGAAATTACAGGTCAGTATGCAGGGTTAATGACATTGTGCATGAATTTTGTTTTGATTATATGTCTGTACCTCATCGAGAAATAAGGTGCAGTCACAAACTAATTCCGTCACAAGGTTTTAGAAGAAATTTTTATACGTGATATTGTAAAATCACGCCAAAATAAAAGAAGCCAAAAATAAAAGAAGCAGCACTTAAAATGCAAGTATATTATTAAATCTGCAACACAACTTGCAATATGTGTAATGTAATAACGAAAACATCGAAAAATAAAAATAAGAAGAAAATGGAAAAAGATACGAGAAAAAAACTAAGAAAAATAAGACGAAAATAAAGGACACATTATATACACGACTTGAAGTAAATTTCCTAAGTCGCCCATCAAAATACTGATGATCTTGAACTACGACACATACACAAAAACATAAGGTCAGGTCAGTTATTTCTTGTTATATTTCTCAGCATGATTGTTTTATCTCAGATCTACTGAAGGGAAGCAGCACGATTATTTTGGCATTTGGTCTTGATATCAGACAACCTATAGGATTGCTTTCCAGATAAGGAAAAAATAGTTCCTCCACAATATATCGGATAAATCCTACCTATTGTATGTATGCTGAACAGAGATTTGCGAAATTCGAACCAGGCGCCATGTGTGTTAGTAGCAGCCATAACAGTTTAAGAATTAATAACAATAAGGAATACAACCTTTTGAGGTAACTATGTTAGACATGAGATAAAGCTCTCAACGAGTCGAAACATACCCTGTTTCGATTTTCTGCTGAAGAAAATTTATATCATTTATTTTAGTAGGGTTTTGGAAAGAAACGTGAAGTTCACGATATCATTTCTCCTTAATGCTAAAATGCAAGGCACGTCGTCGTGAGTTCAAAAAGAAACCACTGATGTAAAGAACATTCTCCCCCCTTTCACTTCATGATATTTTTATCAGGTATTTCTTCCTCAACTGAAGTTTCGGAATTCAGAAATTTTTTTCAGATGGTTTAAATAAATCATAAATGGAAGGAAAGAAATATGCAGAACTGAGATTTTATTCAGCGGTCTGGATCTGGCACCATTCAAAGAATTCGATTTGTATATGTATATGTGTACTGAAATAATAAAATATGGACTCAAATAACAAATAGCTTACATACAGAGGTAAAATGAAAGTTAAAATAACTATGAAAACGATTTATAAAAACTTCGAAGAGTAAACCGTAAGTAGACAATGCAATTAAATTGGTTCTAATTAGCAACAGAAACCAGGCGGAGACATAGATGCCGTTTTTGCATACTGAGATATAATTCTGACTGCGCAAGAAGATGATTTTTTAGCACTACTATGCTGCGAGCAGTAGGGATTCCAGCTGTTTGTCAATGAGTATTCAGTTGTTTAATCAACTGAATTACTCGATCCTGAGGTGGAGGCGCAATGGCCCAGTGGTTAGGGCAGTGGACTTGCGGTCATAGGATCGCGGTTTCGATTCCCAGACCGGGCGTTGTGAGTATTTATTGAGCGGAAGCACCTAAAGCTCCACGAGGCTCCGGCAGGGGAAGGTGGCGAACCCTGCTGTACTCTTTCACCACAACTTTCTCTCACTCTTACTTCCTGTTTCTGTTGTGCCTGTAATTCAAAGGGTCAGCCTTGTCACACTGTGTCACGCTGAATCTCCCCCGAGAACTACGTTAAGGGTACACGTGTCTGTGGAGTGCTCAGCCACTTGCACGTTAATTTCACGAGCAGACTGTTCCGTTGATCGGATCAACTGGAACCCTCAACCTCGTAAGCGACGGAGTGCCAACAACAACTCGATCCTGAATTAGCGTCTAAGTGACCGAACAGATACATCTATATTTAATGTAATTCTGAAGCAGAATCAGCATGACACAACGTAATTTTCGAATTAAAGATACTGCACACGTGATGGGCTTCCATACAGTTCCGTCGATCTGATTTCATTCACAAAATATGGGTACATTTGAGACTAAAAAATTGCATTTGACCGAACAGCCACACAGTGCTATCGAACCTGAGACTTCGTTCATCGCTACGACACAAGTCTCTTAATCATTCGGCCACATTGCACCAACTAATACCACATTGATAGTTTGTTTATTCACCATATACTCGAAGTTATGGTGTTCATGCTGTTTTAGCGTAAAAATACGTAACGCAAACGATAAGTAGACTTAACTAGAAATTGAAACTGAATAGCAGAATGGATTTCGCCCGGAATTAACCACTACTCCACAATAACCTAATATAAATAAAACCGATTAAACTATACCGGAAGTCATCAGATGATTTTGTCTGATTTCTTTTGTTTCTTAATTTTTTTTTTTCTTACAGAAACCTTGGTATTAATCGCAGCATCAACAATAACCATTTTATCATCTGAAGAATGATTTTATTTTGATGATGAATCAAAAAGAGGAAGTGAGAAAAAAGGAAGGAAGAAAGAAATAAAGACGAGTAAAAAAAAAAAAAGACACAAAGGAAGAGAGGAATGAAAAGTGTGCGCCACGACTTGTTGAACCTCACAGGAAAGGAAAAGTGGCCATCTCAAAATACTATAGCAAACAATTGGTTTCTTGTTGGAAGTTTACTTTCGCTGTTATGTCGTTCACAAGTGGTAAATAAACACTTGTTTGGATTTTTTGTTGGTGTTATTTAAAAAAAAAATATGAGGAAATATTACTGCAAAGAAGACAGCGTTAGATAAAGTTATCTCCTGATGTAAGTACAGGATGATCAGCCATGTACATCGGTCACACACACACACACACACACACAACACACACACAACACACACACACACACGCACACATGCACATACACACATATACACGTTCACACTCTCTCTCTTACACACACACGCATGAACACACACATACATATATAGATGCATACATATGACTGATGTATATGTATATATATATATCTGTATATGTACACTTATGTGTATATATACGAATGGATAGAGAATGTATATATATATATATATATATATATATATATATATATATATATAT
>NC_068982.1:42654464-42655362 GCF_001194135.2 Octopus bimaculoides | reverse complement strand
TGTGTGTGTGTATATATATATATATATATATATATATATATATAAACAATATATGAGTATATGCATATATATGTACATGTATGTACATACCTTCATCTACATGTACATATAGATACATAACTGGGTACATGACGTGGCAAAAGAACATGGACAACATGATAAACAAGGTACAACAAACAAGCAAGCCACATAGAAACATCTCCACCATTAAAACACCGGCGTTATTCACACACACACACACACACACACACAGACACACACACACACACATACACACACACACACACACACAATGAGAAAGAGCGTGTGGAGGAGAGATAAGGGGAACAGTGAGAAAGATCCAAATGTGTCATTGTGTATGTATATGTGACGATAGTAATAAATATAAAGACTATCATAAGTATTAGTTTTATCAATCACCATCAAAGTCATCAATGCCACCACCACCTTCATCACCACCTCCACTTCCATGACCAAACCATCATCATCATCATTATCACCATTATTATCACTACCATTGCCTTCACCACTGCATACTTAATGTTACTACCCCACTTAGAATCTTTCTTCTACCGACATGGCTGTCTTTCTGCCCATTTGCCTGGCTGTCGGTCAGCTTATAGTTCTGTGTAAACGAGCCATTTTTTAAATTATCATTTACCGTAGTACTCGAGTATAAATCGCACCCGTAATGTAGTTTTAAATATTGACACAACATTTTTTCTCTTCATATGTTTAATTTTTTTCCGTATAATTCGTGTATAATTCACGCCGTACATTTTACAGTTAAAATCGAAAAAAAAAGGATAAATTGCGCGATTTATACACATGTAATAAACACAGTGGTTTTTGGCATGTTCCCGGATGAAAGAAAAAGCATATTTCGTTGGACTTAAGT
>NC_068982.1:42651225-42654138 GCF_001194135.2 Octopus bimaculoides | reverse complement strand
CGTTCCATTTGTGCTCATTCTAACCATACTACCTACGATGAAATGTGATTGTTTTCTGTTTTGTTTTATTTTTGCATCACGGTTGATAATTTTGCTGCATATTGTTTCATAACACAGGTTTGACTAGCGGGCATCAGGATGGGCGGCTACGTTACAACAATTATGATACGGTTCAATGGACGGGTTCAATGGATGCGGTTCAATATACGGGTTCAATGGACATATCAAACTTTTGGTAGTTCTCCTAGTGGAATAACCAGAGATGGTATCTCATATATGTTCGGTGATATCACTGGCTATTTCAGGATACAGAATGTCTCAGTCAAGTATAGGCAACACAGATTTCACCGTTATTCTATGGAGTTGATCAATCCGCCGTGTTCCGGATGAATAAAACGCATTCATTGAGATGAATATGTTGAATTCTCCTTTGCTCTGAATTTGAATGAGTGTATTTGCAGGTTTTGTGCAGATACCAGTATACTTTTTCACCACATGACACTTGGATTTTTCTTTGCATCCATCATTTAGAGAGGTGTGCTTCACTAAGATCGATTGTGGGTTTTCTGCTGCCACAAGTTGCTTGTTGAGAATGGGGCTTTCTGGCTGAATGTCTTAAATTCTGCTGTGAAATCTGTGCAGCAATGCTATTAAGACCCAGACCATAATTGATAATTCTAAAGCTGTATGCCTTAAATAGTTGCATCTATATGAAGATGAGAAATTGAATATTACAAACGATTAAAAAAATCCTAGCTACACTGTCGACTACATTCATATTAAAAGGGAAATTGAACCAAATTACTTTCCTGTTCCTAGTTCCGCTGGTTCTTTATGCATACAGTGTGTTGCCCTGTATTTTTATTCGTCACTCGTTGTAATGTGTCGCAACTCTCTGAGTACAAGCTAGATACTCTTATATCGTTTGCATGATTGTTAAATGCAGATTATTGGTGGAACTCTGTCGTGTGTATTTGGTTTCCTCAACTGTATATGTTTGTCTTTACAGCCTAAAAAGAAGTTACTTTCTGTTAGTGTGCTGTAAGTGGTTGTTTAAATCAAATTACTTAAATATTCTTAACAGTTCTTTTCTAAATCTTATTGTTACAGTTTGTGCCGTAGGAAGTTGATAAACTACTGGCTCTTCGTTGTATCAAATTGAATACTCCTGTTTTGTTTTAACTGCCTATAGAAACGCCAAACAATGAACCCATCCAACTTTTCAACATAATAAGAAACTTCATGTCATAAGAACCACTTGTCTGGTGTCCATTCTTATCATGGTCTCGTGATTCTTTTACGAGCATCCATTTTTATTCCGGTAGCACGGTTTCTGGGTGCGATGTAAATTTTCTCCCAAATTCCATGGTTTTCAGGAGAACTAATTTAGTTAAAATAGATGAAAGATGACAATGTTAAATTGAATAAAAGGATTTATTTTAAACACTCCTGAACGACTTACTAACGGTGGAGTTGCAGTGTTAGTCTCTTAGTATTTTTTATTCTATTGTTAATGGCATCGAGGATACACATGATGACTAAATCCCTTTCGTTTTTTTGCAACAATAATCAACCTGCACCTGGAGAGGAAATTGGGGATACGGTATTTAATGCTTAATACATGGTGGAGTATACTACGAGATGCTCTATTTTTAGCTAGGCGACCAGATTTTCTTTGTTTTGTTTTTTTTCTTCACTTCTATATTTATAGTGTATCGGTGGAGGGCTTGAATTTTTGCTTTCGTATTTTTTGTATGAATTTCTTTATTGTTATATGTCGGAAGTTTAGAGCACGTTGTGTCGTTTAGTTCATGTATATCCTTTGTTTTGTCTGCAAGCCTTTAGATGTTTAGAGATTGTTTGAAAGATTTTATGTAATTGTTCAGGGAGTTTGGGAGTTGTTAATGCTTGCATCTTATTTTATTTATCAAACTGAAAAGAGTGGTTTCGAATTTTCAAGTTCTTTACTTTCGGGGAGGTAAACTTCTACGGTCTAAGTCTGTACATGTCTGTGGGTGTTCCGTTTTTCATGTAAGAATGCATTCCACACCATATGCTTGAATACCCTTTCAGATCCTTCTTTTCGATACGTATATGTTAAAGATGTATTTGATTGTCCTTCAAGGAGTGTACTATAAATAACTATTACACACTCATACATACACACACACACACACACACACACACACACACACACACACATACACACACACATAAATACATGTATACATACATATATGTCTACATATACATAAGTGTGCATATGTGTACGCGCGTGTTTTGTGTGTCTGTGTATATGTATACAAGTATGTTTATATATATACATATATATGTACACACACATATATATTTATACTCATATACATACACGCACACTCACACACAAACACACACACACACACACACACACACACACACACACACACACACACACACACACACACACACACACACACACATATATATATATACATATATCTGACTATATATCTCCCACGAACTTGTATTGTATCAGATAATCTTATAGTATTACTGTACTAGTGGAAGCATTATATGCATATTAATATATCTTTCTATATTGTCTGTTAAAACAATGAATGTAAATTACATTGACAAATTATAATGAACTCTTTAGTATATACAACAAATGAGAACGAAGACTTAAATGTATGTGGATTCATGCATTTATATTTATCGTATACTAATTTATACATAGAATTAAATGTTCATATACATAGAAGTTTACGTACAGTTCCATGCATTTGCACTTACTAATTTAAAGCATATTGATAGAAATATAGAGTCTAACAGAGAGAGAGAGAGATGGCCTCTATACACACAACACACACACACACACACACATATGTGTATGTGTGTGTGTGTGTGTGTGTGCATAATTTATATATATATATA
>NC_068982.1:42645818-42650678 GCF_001194135.2 Octopus bimaculoides | reverse complement strand
TATAATCGATATATTTTGGGGCGAAAATATTGATTATATATATTCATACTGAACGTCCTCCACAACTATATGAACCAATAAATATTCGAACACTTCAGTAACAATTACCATCGTGATTATATTTCAGAAAAGAAAATGTTTTCTTTTTCCTTTTTGCACCTTTTGCATGCTTAAACGTTTCAGTATTTTTTTTTTTATTTTTTTTTTTTTTAATCTGGACTTTGAATGACATCACTTAAAGCCGTAAATAACAATATGTAAATGCTGGGTTTCCTGGATAGAAAAACCCGGAAGCTACCCCGTTGGATGTCAGCAAATCATTTATTTCTCAACAAATTTTTTTTATCCCCAATCGCCAAATTTCCACTAGCAATTTCGATCGCTTTTCCATAATTCTACATTCCATCACAAATAGGGCACATAAAAACCCTCTGTATGTGACCATACATTCACCAGATAATCTCATGCCTGTCGAAATTTCACGGAGAAAAGACAAAAAAAAACCAAAAAAACAGGAGATTTTCCAAAGGGAATCTGTCAACAAACACAAAAGTAAAAAAAAAAATATGGCGACAAGTGCAATATATTTTACCTCTGTTTTTCTTTGCTCGTATATATTTTTCGCCTTTGTTGTTATACATGTTCTATTATAAACAATAATTGATAAGGAAAGGGTCATTTGGGTTACAATGAATATCACATATGTTTCACGGCCAAACATATTTCACTATAAGTTGATGTGTTTACATTATTCCTGTTGTTGTTTGCTTAATTCTTGTAATCTTATTTATATATTTACTTACTCTTTTACTCTTTGACTCTTTTACGTGTTTCAGCCATGCGGCTGCGGTCATGCTGGAGCACGTAGCTGTTTCTTTGTTGTTGTTATTATTATTATCATTATTATTATTGTTATTGTTATTGTTATTACTACTACTACTACTACTACTACTGCAACTGTCTCCCTGTGCTTCGTCCTGATGGCAAATATAAGAATTTATTATTATTATTATTATTATTATTATTATTATTATTATTATTATTATTATTATTATCATCATTATTATTATTATTATTATTATTATTATTATTATTATTATTATTATTATTATTATTATTTCCCCCCTTTACAAGCACTTTATCACCTTCCATTTTTTAAAGGCTCATTGCCTCTCATGGACATTTCGAACTGAACAAATAAGTTGGTTTTTTTTTTCAAACTTCCCACATTTTCCCTTTTTCTTTTACTTTTCCTACTTTTTAAAAAAAATATTTTTTGTTTCTGTAATTTCTATACTTGCTTCATCTTCTTTGCTTTCTTTCTCGTATCTTCTCTTGGTTTACCCTTTCCCAGCATACTAACTGAACCCTGCAGAGGTAATTTGAGCAGCTATCTGGATAAATCTGTTTCGAATCTCATTCTCTAGAGTTCAATATGCTATCTGAAAAGAGAAAAACAAAAAGATACCGTCTCAAACTCACAAGTAATCCATTTTCATCGTCATCATCGTCAACATCATTATCATTCACATCGTCATTAACATCATCCTCACCAGCAGTAGCACAGCTACCATCACCATCATCATCATCATAATCATAAACATCATTCTCATCATCATCATCATCATCACCACCGACACCACCACTACCACCAACACAACCATTATCATCATCGCCTTCGCCATCGTCGTTGTATTCAGGATCATCACCACTACTACTGCGGCCACCGTCACCGCCATCTTGATTATTATCTTAACCATCATGATATATATATATTTAGGGTACTTTTACCTTAGTTCTGCCTTGAGGCTGGCCAGATTGGAGTAATCTTGAGTATAACCAGCCGAAATTGCTAAGATAATCTGGAACTCGACTGAGGAATGACCTATCCTTGTTTTTTCTTGTCCCCTTTTTGTATCATCTGTCTAGATGTTTTGCGTCCTTCTCCCATTTTTTGTATTCCTTTATATACATGTATGTATATATGTATGTAGGTATATATGTATGTATGTGTGTGTGTGTATGTGTGTGACCTCCTTAATTTAGTGGTTGGGCAAAATACACCGATAACCTAAGTACCAGACTTAAAAATAAGTACTACGTTGAATATGTCTGATTTAGTCCTTCAAGGCGTTGCCCCAGTACGGCCGCAATCCAATTACTGAAACAAGTTGAAAACAAGAGATAATTAACAAATTCTAATTGCGGACTTTCAAATACATTTAATAACTAATTTTTCTACTGTTCTTTCGAAAGAAGTTTGTAGTCTGAAATCACACGCCCCAGAACACACTTCGTATTACTTCACTTCTGTTTATTTTATTTCCCTTTATGATCGTCTTCGCCTTTATTTTAAACATCGTTTTTATATAAACGCCAGCTTGTTGTGAGATGATTTTAGATAGTTATCTTTCTAGGGTGTAAGCTATACAGTTGAATGCTTTCATATTTTTGCCTGGATACCCTTATGCAAGGAAAGGCTAAACACGTATATTAATAAAACGGCAGTTTACAAAGGGTATCAGGTGGTCAAGAACTGAACCAGAAGCTGATTAGAGAAATATTGTTATATTTGGATGATAGACTTCATCTGTTGCTCGATTTAACAAAGCCACCTGGTCTTTGTATCCTTAGTAGAGTCAACTGAGTTGCAAGTATTTTGACCGAATCAGAAGTTTGTGATTAACTCATTCCTTTGATATTCTTCAGCAACAAAGGTGTCGTGTTTTAGTCCTACCCGCCATATCTGCTCTTCTTCTTGTGAACTAAGTCTTGGCAATAAAATGATATAATTTGAACTGGGCGAGCTTTCAATCCTGTAGGAGCAGGTATAGTTGCATGGTTAAACATTTCGCTTTGCAACTAAGCTGTTTCGGGCTCAATCTCACAGCGTGACATCTTGAACAAGTGCCTTCTACTCTACCCCCGGCCCGACTAATGAAATGACTGAATTTGGTGAAAGGAAACTGCAAGGGATCCCGTCATATATATGCGTGTGTATGTCTATGTTCGCATTTGTCTCCCCAACCACCGCTTGGAAATCAGTTTTGGTTGGTTATCCTCCACACGCTAGTGGTTCAGCAAACGGACCGAGAGAGAAAGAAGCAGATCTAACATGTCTGAGGGGTCGACTTGTCCGACTAACCTGTTCAAGGTGGTGCGCCAAGATATCCGTAGTCCAATGACGTCAACAATTAAAAGGAAAACATTGAAAAATAGACGTTGTACAAAACTTAATTTTGACCCGTTATTAGTTATCAATCAAGCTATCATCTATTATATCGGATTATCATTCATTCGTAATCTTCTTTACTACATAATCCTTTGCTGCTCAATTTTGCTGGAAGTAGGGCATTTTTTCTGTACCTTATTGGCAAAACTTCATTGGCAGAAATCGTATTAATATTCTAATGCCATTCAAAATGCCTTCCCGTTAACTAATTACGTTCTCTTCCGTTCTCAAATCAAATCGCTGCGGAATCGATTTTTTTTTCCCCACACAAGAAGTTAAAATTATTTTGTCGGTGTGTTGTGTCCTTAAGCAAGATAATTTATTTCACGTTGTTCGAGTCTATTCAGCTGGCAAAAATGAGATGTAATTCAAAGGGCCAGCTTTGTCACATTCTGTGTCCTGCTGAATCTCCTCGAGAGCTACGTTAAGGGTGCGCGTATTTGTGGAGCGTTCAGCCATTTGCATGTTAATTTCACGAGGAAGCTGTTCCGTTGATCGGATCAACTGGAACATTCGACGTAACCGATGGAAAGCCAGTATTGTAAAATATAGTGAATGTCAGAGTTGCTGTATACCGAACAAAAAAATGGTATATTTTCCTTGGAATTGGTCCGAGATTATAATATAGAATGTCATCACCTGGTGCAGGCTGCACGTCATGATCAGTTTACATAGAATATAAGAGTCGATACTTAGAATTGGATGATATGTCACTCACTTGTTATAAGAGTTTTTCTAACTACATGGTATTGATTCTCGTTAGCTTTGTAGATGAATATATTCTATACAAAAGTACAGCGTAACCCTAGCTGCGGGATTTTAATTCATCAGCATGTTATGCAATGCAGTATCCACTTAGCAACTTCAGTGCTTCAAGTTAGTGGCGAAAGTCTGCAAAAGATAGAGACTTCATTTCCTCTTCATTTTTTTCTCATCGTTTTTGATTTTTGTGGTTTAAAATCATCATCATCATCATCATCATCATCATCATCATCATCATCATCATCATCATCATCATCATCATCATCATCAATATCATCATTGTTATTGTAAACATTACTCTTCTTCTCCTTTTTGTCTTCATTCTCATTCCTCATCTCTTCCTTTAACCGTTCACCTCATTATTACCAGCATAAAAATTTCTTCTTTTCTACTATTTTAAATAACAGTTGTATCTTACACAATATACGAGAAATGCAGTAATGCCTATAGTTTATTAAATATTCTTTTCTACTATAGGCACAAGGCCCGAAAAGTTTATTAAATATTAAAATATTTGTGATTATATATTTCGAACTATGAACCTCGTGTTTTACAAAAGAAAGTATTTTACTAGAAAACAAACCTCATCAATGAAAATTAGGTTAATTATCCAGCAAGCTATAATCTCATTACTATAAATTACTATAGTTTATTTTATGCTTTAAATTCGTATAAATTTCCATTTATTTTATTGTACTTTATTTTCTATGAATTGTTTATAGGTTCTTTCGGTTCTGTTTATTAAATTAAGAAAACACGCACAGATATTCCTTTTACAGCGTCGGTGAATTATAAATGGCCAATTCAAAATATCATCTTTGTCCTTTCTGTTTGTCTTCGTCTCTCCCCACTCTCTATCTTCTCTT
>NC_068982.1:42644223-42645160 GCF_001194135.2 Octopus bimaculoides | reverse complement strand
TATATATGTATGTATGTTTGTATGTATGTATGTATGCATGTATGTGTGTGTGTGTATATGTATTCATGTGTGTGTTTACGCGTGTGCCTGTGTGGGAAGACGTATTTCTTTGCTTTTCTTTACATATGTATATATAAAATTATAAATCCAAATGTTACAGAAAAGGCTCTCTTTGTCTGAGAAAAGAGATATCAGCTTATTCGTCAACAAATTAAAAAGAAACACTCATCACGCTCAGTAGGTTTCCATTTAAATGAAGACCACCACCACTACCAACACACTACATTTCATCATTTCTGTCGCATCTTCTTTACCGCCGAAACCTCTCCACCATAACCAGCACTTCATAGCCAGTACATGGACAACTGCAACATACTATCAATACAAACATTTCATTCAGTATTGCCACCAAGACTCCGACCACCGTCTCTACCACGCTTCCATTCCGATCAAAATCTCTATAATTATGTTTCCGTTAACATCGTCACTACTTCAGTACTTCGCCAATACCGTAATCGTCATTGTGCAAACCTTCTACAATCACCACTGCCTCTAAGATAACTTTGAAAACCACCACTGCAAATAATAATAAATTATTACTGTTAATTTTACCATTACTAACTCTATTACTACATAGTCTCGCTCTCTGCACCTTCAGTAATAGACATCGTTTGTAGACAGCCAGTATGGCGAGTAACCATTGCCACCATTTTCTTCTGGGTATATTCATTTTCTTACGGCCAAATACTTTCTCTTTATAACCACCAACACCACAAACCGATGTTCCCTAATGCTCAGCCGCTAGTTTCAACCGAAAAAAAAAAACGGTAAACTTTGAATTTACAACCAATAGCATTACCAGCATCAACCTAACATTATCTTCATTATTAATATACCTGTATTTTTCCATAAATCTCCATTACATTACAAGTAGTAA
>NC_068982.1:42639190-42643976 GCF_001194135.2 Octopus bimaculoides | reverse complement strand
TATATATATATATATATGCACACATGTATGCACACAGAACCTAACGAACAGGAGCGTGCGCGCGCACATACACACACACGTTCACACATACACACGGACTTCTAAAGTTTAATCTCTCTCTCTCGCGCGCGATATATATATATATATGTATGTGTGTGTGTGTTTGTGTGTGTGTGTGTATACACGTGTTACGCCTGCTATACAGCTTTTGGCTAGGATACAGTATCATGCCAAAGTCCGGCAGTAGTGATTTCCTGTTATCTTGTGCCCGTCCGATATATTTACTTAGCCAGTCCCCTGTTATCTCGAGCTTACACATGAAGCTCTAGGCCTATTTAGACCTTAAGCTTCGGTGACTGTCTTATGTGACATCAGGATATGTCCAAACATCTGTATGCCTATATGACACATGCTAAAATCATTCCCACGCTGAAATCCTTACATGCCTTAACCACAGGACCAGCTACTGTTATAGCACTGATGCGCAGAGCTCTTTTGCATGTTGCATCATACCAGATGAGAATAAACAGGAGATTAGTGATGACTAAGGAGTAAATCCCATACTCCACAAAACTCTCGAACTTTCGAACTATAACCTCATCATGAAATGCGCTTTAATGTCATGCTGAGAAATTCTACATACACTCGTCTCCATCCTGAAAAGATGCATATAAGATATACACGCATAAAGACGCATGTATGCTGGAGCACCGCCTTAAAGAGTTTTTTATGCCCTATATGTATTCTATCGGTTTCTTTTTCCGTACCACTACATAACTGGGACGTAAACACACGAGAGATGAGTACTGGACTTGTACTTATCTCTCGTGTCTTTACGTATTTTTCACTCGTTAGTGATGTCATGTACTTCATGTATTTATATATATGTCTAGGAGCGTGTTCTTGATGTCTACAAGTCAGTAACACAATCTACAAATATTCACGGAGATTAGATGACTTCTTTTTCAGTATCTTACTGCTACTTATTTATTTCATAGATCCCGAAAGAATTGCCAGATAAAGGGTCTTCGGTAGAATTTGTTCTGAAAATGTAAAGTGACAGGAAGAAAATAACGATCCCTCCGTAATCTACTGATACATTTCAACTGCATCAACAAGAAAATGCACAACTTCTACTTAGCTCTGACCTTCGTGACCTCGTTGCTGCCCATCCCATTACTACTGGTACTATACATTAATTTCAATCTTCAGTTACCGCACCCACTCCCCGAACAACTGAACCTATTTACCCATCAATATCATTGTCGTCGCCGTCACCGTCACCACTAGCACCAACACCAACACCACCATCACCAAAACCGTCACCACAACCACCACCACCACAATCGTCGTCATGATCAACAACATCATCATCGTCATCATCGTCGTCGTCGTCACCATCTACTACTGTCATTCCACTATTTCTATTACATCTACTAGAAAGAATGTCTTTTTTTTCACTTCAATCCAACATTAATATATTACCCCTAACCCGCAATTTTCCCGCACCCACAACGACGCCAGAAAAAAAAAACCAAAGAAAAAAGAAAGAAATAATACAAAAAGAAATCATTTCGAGGACATTTAAGAAATCATTTCAGTGACACACGAATGAAACGGAATCCAAAAATAGTTACCCGCCTATGTGAAAGATAATGCTTGCAATGTGGCTATCTTTTTACATATCGCAGAGACACTATATACACACTCAAGAAACACTAGAAACCAAATCCAATACCGAAGTGCCACCAAAATCGATATTGATACATATTCCATCCTCAATAAATTTTTCCCTACCAGGAATACTTCCCATCGTAGAACCATAAAGCCCATCTACCACGATGGTACTTCCCTTGCTACACCAATATTGTTCCCTTTTCTTGACGCATGTCCTAAAAAAAATATCAGGGAGAACAATTGTGACAATTTCAGGTAGTGCAACTGGAGTCACAGCGAATCCAGACGTCAACTGTCCATTATGCAAGAAAACCACTTCTTAACCATGCTGTATCTTTTGTGAGGAGATCCAGAGAAGCACTTTCGATATGACAGATCAACCACTACTGTTGCCCAAGTGTCAGAAGTTCTCTCAGAGTTACCATTAAACAGCAGCGCCGACAATTCACGCCGTTCTGCTGGATTTTCCATTGAGTGAAGGTGATAGCTACAGAATCGTGAGAGGATCCTATATGGGCCAATTCTACTGGAGGGTTGGAGCGGGTCCTAGTGGAGAACCTCATTCAATCGATATTCACTGAACCGAACTAGCCAGGCGCAACGCAGTGAGTCTGTGAGGTCGAATTTCTCCTCCTTGAAGCGGATGAGCATTTCCCAATTCTTTGTGTTATTTTTCCATGGGTTCCATTATCGTCCTTCTGTGTAATCGAGAGGCAGAAATATATACGTCATAAAAGTGACTAAGGGCACTAGTCAGCACCAGTATTGTTAGAAATAAGAGTTAAAACAATTCATAGCTACAATGACTGACATGCTTTGTCAGCCATTAAGATAAGTGCTTATTGTGTCTATGAGTTGTTTTAACTCTTATTTCTAGCAATACTGGTGCTGACTAGTGCCCTTAGTCACTTTAGTGACGTATATATATATATGTATATATATATATATATATATACATACATACATACATACATACATAAATATACACACATATATATATATATACATAGCCACACATTCACTCACACACACACACACACGTATATATATATATATATATATATATATATATATATAGTGTATGCAATTGGACCCGGGTATGTATGCCTATACATATATATTATTGTGTGTGTTTGTTAATGGATCATAAAAAGGAAGAGAATGAGTGAGGTGAGGCATATTTAGGAAGTAAGTGCAAAATAGCTTAAACAGCGTCACTTAACATTAAATTAAATTCTAAATACGATGAGGTGGCATCAACAGAGCGTGACATGCATACGTATGCATGTAATTGCTCGTAGACGCATGTAACCATCACTGACAGATTATCTTACTTCATATGTTAATGACAATGTCTGCGTTGAAATTGAAAGCCAATAACAGCTTACACAACATCTCTGAAACTCTCATCTACAAAGCGAAGTAGTCCCCAAAAAAGCAAATGCTTGTCCTCCGCCATAAGACAGGTGAAACTTCGCAATTTGTTTTTATTCTAGAACAAGGGATCTCAACCATTTTTATCTATGGACCCCTTTGGTTGCTATTTTATTTTAGTGGACCTCCATAACTATTCGATGTTTAAAGTCTAGTTTTATAGAAACTTCTTTCAAAATTCCTATTTAAACTATGTAAAATGTTTGAGAAAGAATTGTTTTTGTTTCTTGCTATAAATACATCTAAATCAAAACTTCTTCATAGGCCTTAATATAATATTGTGGATTCCTAATTTACTATTTTGCCTGTGTGGGGCCCACAAAATCCTATATGGACCCTCGGGGATCATGTGGACCCTGGATGAGAACCACTGTTCTCGAATGATGTCTAAAGACTATGGCCTGTTACTCCTTGCTTTTGAATGGGTTTTGACTACGTTCATCCGTTTTTTGACAGGTTTTGCTTTTCATCCTGCTGTGTGTCCTATGAAAAATCACGCTCCTTACCAAGCGGTCTTGATAGTGTTGCCGGTTATGTGACAGTCCGTACATGGTTACATATTACTAGTAACATTAAGAGTAACATGACGTACATACATACCTGCCTACGTACAGCCATCCATCCATCCATCCATCCAAGCCATGACATGCCAGTTCAATCCTGAGTTTTGCCTGAGGCTGGACTGTTCACTGCTGTTGTAAACAGCTCAGTCTGGGAATCTGGGAGCGACACTCACGTGAGATTGTGGATGTTTTATATAATAAGCATATCAAGTCATTCTACTCAACGCATTGAGTTCTATAGCTTATACTGCTTGTAATTAGTATAAGATATATTGTAATAATAAGATACATCAGAACCCTTGAATTAACACATAAATGTTTTCTCGAGTCACATATCACTATTTATAAAACTTATTCTCCCGACCTTGCTCCACCAGACTACCATTTGTTTCGTAGTTTACAGAATCATTTGGGGGACATAACTTTCGCAAGCCAGGAGGAGGTCGAAACTGACATTTCATAGTTCTTCGCTTTGAAACCAAAAGAGTTTTACATTGATGGGATTTAAAAGCTTGTAAATAGATGGAAGAAAGTCATAGATAATCAGGGAGAGAACATTGATGATTAAATTTCAATTAGATATAACATTTGATCACCTGTTTTCTTTATTCAAAATTCGGACAGAACTTATGGGACGACCTGATGATAGTGGCTGCATCCATCATTTGTTGGTGATTCCCTACTCCTGGCGGATGATACTTTTGCACCACTCGGGCGACAGCCATCCACCTCATGGGTCTGTTTGGATAGTCGCTGCCAATGAGAGTTTTTGTGACGTCGAAATGCTAACCCTTCGTCAACCTCTTTTAGTTCCCTTTTTTTAAGACACGCAGAGGAAATGTTGGTTCAATCCTTTGGCAATGCCGGTCCTCACACAGCACAAGAGCAATGTGAAATAAAGTCTTTTGCTCAAGAACAAAGCATGCCACCCAACCCGGGAATCGAACCATATATAGAATTTTCATATAAACTGTTATCGCCATCTGTATATCATACTTAATATCTATATATTTTCGATAGGCTAGTTATTGCAGTATTTGTCCAGAGATAACATCTTATGAGTGATCCTGAATATATATATATATATATATATATATATATATATATATATA
>NC_068982.1:42635082-42638715 GCF_001194135.2 Octopus bimaculoides | reverse complement strand
ATTTGGTAAAATATTGTACCTGTTATCAAAGTAGCAAAATTCTCACTTGAAAAGTTGTTTATACTTTGTATAAATATAAAGACTTTCATATATGTGATACAATTTTGGGTGCATATCAATTTAAATAAGAGCCATAACGCAATCCTATAATAATAAAACTTGTTTATTATCCTATGCACATTTCAATGCAAGATCCCGACTCACTCTTGTCTGAGATAAGAAAATGGGCCTTGCATCTCTTCAGGGCCAAGTCGGTCAGTTCTTCATAAGTTCGAAAAAAGCACAGTCGTAAAATGTTTCTGAGCAGTAATATTTATAGCAATATAGGCGACTGACGTCCACTTCAGGGGCTCGTATAACTCTCGATGCGAAAATTTGGTACCATCCCCTCTAGGATCTTCCATATGTATATAACTGCACATCTCTCCCGCTTTTTCTTCAGGGATTAGATTTGTAGCTCTTTCTTCAGGGAGTAGATTTGTCCCGCCGAACTGCTTCGAGTTTCACTATTAATTAGACATTTTATGGTGACCACAGCTGAGACCAGTAGTCCAGACGGCTGGGGACAAATGTCTTTCATAGAACTAGCGTAGTCTTCTGGTCCCTTGCTCTGAAAGTTCTCAGAATACATCTGGCCATTCTCCTGCACATTGCCATATTGGTGATAAGTGAATGATCATATCAATCCCCAGATCGTGCACTGCGTTTGACTCTAGTATTGCCGATCTTTTTGGTTAGGGTTAGTGCAAGGTAGCTGATAGCGGAAGGCTTGGAATTTTCCCACATTAAATTGCATGTTGTTTGCTGACACCCATTTATTCATAGCAGTTAGATCTTTCTGATAAATATTCGAATCGAAAGGTTCCTCGACTCCTTGTATTACTTTTTATCGTAGGCGTAGGTAGTAAGTGTGGTTGTCTGTGTAACTCTTTGTGCGTATGTGTGTATATGTGTGTGTGTGCATGTGTATGTGTGTATATGTATGTACGTATATGTATGTATGTATGTGTGCATGTAAGTATATATGTATGTGTATAGTATTCTTGTTAAAGAATAATAAATATGTACTCTACAAAATGTACTGGGGAATCAAATTTGTTTCTATTATAACTTATAAAAAAGGCGACGAACTGCCAGAATTATTAGCACACCGGACATAATTCTTGTGGCATTTTGTCTGTCATTGCTTCTGAGTTCAAATCATGTCACCTACGACTTTGCTCTTCATCCTTTCTGGTTCTCTGAGTACTAGTTGAGCACTAGGGTCGATGTGATCGCCAAGGCTGGCTATGCTTCAAATATTTTAGGCCTTGTACCTATACTAAAAAGAACTACAACTTAACATTAAGATAAACATTAATATAGATAGATAGATAGATAGATAGATAGCTATCGCATTTTGTATATCTTATTTAACGCGGATATACTGTAGAAAACCACACACTGCGGTATTTGTCTTGGGAAATCATCTTGTGCACGGAAGTAGTAGTGGCAGATGAAAAGCGTCCAGCAGCGGCGGTGGAGTTGGTAGATCCGGGATATCTATGTACAAAGGGCTTCGTATAATCAATGTTATCAAATGACCCTGTTCTTTTCTGCGTTTCAAAAGAACAATCTGAGTTAGTTCTTTTTCTTCAAGCAGGGTCCTTACTGAAAGTTAATGTTAATTTTGCGACCGTTGTAAATTCTATAGCATCATTATCTTTAGCATCATATATTTTAACATTATCTAATGCTTTGTATATTTTAGTTACCGGCGAATAAGAACCTATTGTGTTAAATTTGGCGTTGAACTTAATAAAGATTATCAAGCTAACTGCTGTTTCTATGATAATTATTGCTTTCATTGAGATAATTCCCAATGTTATTATTTTACTTCCTGAGAATGTTTGTAGAGTCAAAACGAATCTTAGATTGGAATAGATTTATTGAACAACATTTTGAATTAGCAGAAAAGTTATTTTTATGGTCTTTAGTTGTGATAAACGCTTTAACTTTTATTAAAACTTTTTGTCTGTTTTCTATACTAAGCTTTTCTGTGATGGCTCTGCTCCTCTGTTAATATTATAATGGCTTCTCTGGCCTCGTGCCAAAATTTGAAAATAATAATATAATGACTTCTTAAGGCAGCGAACTGGCAGACTCGTTAGCACACCGGGCAAAATTCTTAAAGGCATTTCGTCTGTCCTTACATTCTGAGTTCAAATTCTGCCGAGGTCGACTTTGCGTTTCATCCTTTTGGGGTCGATAAAATAAGTACTAGCTGGGCGTTGGAGTCGATGTAATCGACTTAATCCCTCTCCCGAAATTGCTAATCCCGTACCAAAATTTGAAATCTACATTATCATTATAGTATTCGCATGTTTATGCTATTGTTTACTCCATTAAAATCTCTTTAGTCCCATCAGACAAGTTGACACCTTACGGAATTTAAGGTTTAGTGTTGTATATTATTTAAGAAATATTATTATGTATTATTTAAGATCTAGTATCATGTATTATTTAAGCTTTAGCATGATGTATTAAGATTTTGTATTATATATTATTTAAGATGTATTGTTATGTATTATTTAAGAGGTAGAATCGTTAGCACGCTTGGCGAAATGCTTAGCGGTATTTCGCCCGTCGCTACGTTCTCAGTTCAATTCCGCCACGATTAACTTTTCCTTTCATCCTTTCGGGCTCGATAAACTAAGTACCAGTGAAATTCTGGGGTCGATGAAATTGGTTAGTCCCCTACTCCAAAACATCGGGCTTTGTGCCTATCATAGAAAGGATTATGTATTATTTAAGATTTAATATTATGTATTGTTTAAGGCGGTGAATTGACGGAGTCGTTAAAGCGTTGGAAAGAAAGTGTCACGGTATTTGTTCCGAATCTCTGATATCCGACTTTAGTTCTCACTAAAGTCAAGGCCGATTAAGATGTACTAGTTCCGAGTACTTATATGGTTGACTTGTTAGAGCAGGGTTTTGATTCTGTGCATTCTGAACTTAAATTTAGATCCGATACCGAAAAGACAGTGAAATGTCTGTGAGGAGATGCGATCGATGGATAAAATCAGCAATTTGAAAATGCAATTGGAAATATATTCTCATTACTTCAATCGGAAGATTAACTGCCACCGTCAGAATGTCTCGTTCAAATTTTTCTAGATTCTTTTATACTTAGTAAGCAGCTGCATATTCTTAAATTGCAGTGAGAGGTGGGTGCAACAGCTGTGTTAGAATAATAGAGATATACTTTCCATCTCATACACCTAACCAGACTATTTTCTGTAGTAGCCATCTGGTTAAGGGCTCATTCGAAGCCATTCAGATTTAGTTGAACAACAACCCATGAATAATATTGTTGTTGTTGGCACTCCGTCGCTAACGACGTCGAGGGTTCCAGTTGATCCGATCAACGGAACAGTCTGCTCGTGAAATTAACGTGCAAGTGGCTGAGCACTCCACAGACACGTGTACCCTTAACGTAATTCTCGGGGATATTCAGCGTGACACAGTGTGACAAGGCTGACCCTTTGAATTACGGGCACAACAGAAACAGGAAGTAAGAGTGAGAGAAAGTTGTGGTGAAAGAGTACAGCAGGGTTCGCCACCATCCCCTGCCGGAGCCTTGTGGAGCTTTAG
>NC_068982.1:42632374-42634453 GCF_001194135.2 Octopus bimaculoides | reverse complement strand
AGAGAGAGAGATACCATATGCTGCATATATATTATATCATACCTTGATACTGTGTGAACTAGGATTCCTGTTGACAGGCCACTGATATTCATAGAGTGTTAAACATTTTTAGTATGCAAATTAAGAACTCCTTCATAGAGTAACTGCTGCATTTGTTGAGTATATAAACAGTTTGGCTGCTTGGTTCTCTATATATGGTCCGAATGATGTATCCGACACTAAAGAAAAACCGATAAATTTCGGAAATCGATTAAAGTTGGTCATTTTTTTAGTCTGCGGAGAAATAGGTAAAATAATATTTAACCATGTATGCAGTTTTTTAAACTGTTAATTTGCATTTGTTTCTGTAATCACAAAATACACATGTATATACTAAATGTTTTCAAAATCTTGACTGATTGTTTTAACTATATTCAGCATATTTAATACCGTAATGAACTACGGGAACTTCTAAGAAGAATGTGCGAATTTTCATTTCAGTAACATAAAATTAGACAACATTAAAAAGGAAAAAAAAAAAAAACTTTTAATTATATTTATTTGTCTTAGTAAATATCTGGTCAAAACATGGAGGAAAATCTGTAAAAAAAAAATTAAAAATAAAATTTGAGGTATTTTAATCTGATACCACCTTACAAAATTACAATCTTATCATGTTTATGACAAACAGACAATACTACAAGCATCGGGCTATCAAAGCCGCTTTTTACTGCTAGTATAGATCTTGCGGGTCTCCATCTTGGTTGTGAGTTGTTGAAGATCTGGTTGATATGTTGTCAAGACTGTACGAATTAGCTCCGCTGGGTCTTGTTTTGTAAGGACTGCACGATGCTTCGACTTCACAAACTTCAATATTGTTTTTTCTTTTCTTTTTTTAGAAGTCCAACACTTCTTTCACAGTTACATCAGAGGCAACGACGAATAAATACTGCCAGTTGTGGGTTGTCTTGTATGTCTGTTGATTCGTCAAGAGCTAAGCTGAATGCAAGAGAATTTTTTTAATCCTTTCGCATTTTTGCCTGCAACATCAGCACCGATCTGAGAGATACGTCTCTCTGTAGTGTGGCGGAAAACCAAACTGTGTTATTAGTCGCTAAAGTCTTATGTTATTTGGATCTAACACTGCAACATCTTCAGCTATATTCTTCTTAACCATCAGTATATGGGCGTTTAGCACGAGCAATATTCCCTGACATAACAAAACTGGCTTCAGTCGTTGCATCAACTTCCTTACTGAACGTTGTCAATAGTGTCCGCTGGCAATTTAGTCATGATGTTAACACGGTCAATTTGTTTTTCCTTAATTTTGATGGAGGTGGATAATCATACGAAAGGTTTTTGTGATTTGTTTCATAGTGGCGTTTCAAGTTACTGGCTTTGTAATGACTGAGTGTCACCTGGCAGATAAGGTACAAAGGTCTAACTACTTTAACGTTGAATGCAAAATCTTCCTCCCAATCTGGCTTAAAATTTCTGTTTTCATCTTCATATTTTCATCCCTTACAATTTGAGGCGTTAATCTCCCTTCACAAAATTTTCACTAACACTTTTAAACAAAGCATATCCGGAGTGTACCAACTAGGTCTGCACAGTCCAATATCTTTTCTTAGATTGCATCAGTGTATATGAGTACAATCGGGCCTAGACTCATTAAGCCACCTATGACCACTCTCACTCCCCCGGCGCACCCTAACCTTTAATCCCCTTACCCATGACCTCACTCTTCTGACATTCCTCTGTAACTCTTGCTGACCGGAAATATCTTTAATGCCCCTGATTCCCACCTTTCCTTCCTTTAGCACTAAAGAACAATGCCTCACTCAGATCTAGCATTAAAATTAGGATTTAAATTCTTAAATATTTTTACTAAAGATGAACGTTAAACTTACGTTTTAATCCAATAGGGTCTCAATTCATATCCGGTAAATAATTATAAAGCTTGAAATTTTTTTTGTATACCTTTTATATTAACTGTGATGAAAAAGGAGCTCGGCCAACGTATTTCCACGAGCCACATATTAAGGGTCAAAGAGCCGTATGTGGCTCGCAAGCCGCGGTTAGACCACCCCTGATATATAT
>NC_068982.1:42625807-42632257 GCF_001194135.2 Octopus bimaculoides | reverse complement strand
TATATATATATATATATATATATATATTCATAGGCGTGGGAGTATGTGCGATTGCATGTGTATGTCTCTGTCTCTCTCCATATATATATATATAAAGAGAGAGAGAGAGGGGGAGAGGAGAGAAACGTATGGTGTGGTGAATATAGGGAGATGGTTATATGTATAGATTAACAGATAGGCAAATTGCTGACAGACTGACACGTATATAGATACTGTTGGATATAAAACTACAGAAGGTAGAAGTGAGAGAAATATTGGAAAGAAAATTGTGAGAGTGCAATGAGAAATAAAGAAAAAAAGTGTGAGAAAGCAACAAGATAGAAACGATTGGAAAAAATTTATCTGTATAAATGAAGAGATTGAAATAGGAGTCCTAGACTGTGAGATCGTGAGCGTATGTGAGGAAATTAATATTTCTTACGGGATAGGGAGATATAACATAAAACAAATGAGAAAATATACAAATCAATAGACTAGAAAATAAATCCTATAAAGATAACGTCTCACTAATCAACACTGCCTTGATAAAAAAAGAATTCACACGCGAAATAAACGGAGTATTCATGAATAACAGCAGGAGCAGCAATTTTAGCAACAGTATTACTCTCATTTATACTAACTTTATCGTCAATAATATCAACATCAGCGTGTCTCAGGCAATGCATATTCCAAATTACTAATCAAACGAAGGAAGACAACACCAGATATATTTTATTCTGATACTCCTAATGAAGAGTGACTGCGTTATGTTTTCGGTGAAGTAATAATGAATTACTCAGTATTTATGCAATGGTGTCTCTGAGGTGTTTACCACTAAGCAATTATATTTTCGTATGCAAACAAACCTGGATTCTTGTCTATTAAGTTTTTCAACTGTGAAACAATTCAGAAACTACAAAGAGATACCATTTTGCTAGAAAGGAAAATAAGACCGAAGTATCCGAAGTTATCTCCCCGTATTTACCCAGAAAATGACAACAGTGACGTTAGTCACTGCATAATGTCGATTGTCATTTTACCTCGTTCTCACCGAGTATTTATATTCTAGTTTGGTGTTTGGTTCTCTGTGAATTAAATATGTTAAATAACGTACAGACAGATTGAAAATGTGGTGATTTAATTACTGTTGAGGCGATATCACATTGTGATTGTCATGAATCAAGGAAATTCTGATTCAGATTGCATTATGTACGTACACAACGTGTTCAGGTAAAGTTAGCAAAGAAGGTTTGAGCTTTTGATTTGCTCCTGGTGAATTCTGATTCAATAGACAAAAAGCAATCCAGAAATGAATATTTTAGCTTTTCGGCGATATCCTGGAGTCTATTTCGAAAATGTTGTATGTAGATATATACGTGCAAACAAATATACATGTATATATGTATATGTATATGTGTATATATATATATAAAAATACAAAATGGCTGATATTTAGCAAGGTGAGACACACATAAGAAGGAAGGAAACAAAGGACCACTGATGAGGTCACAGAAGTGTGACGAAAGAACTCTGGCCGAAATAAGATTAAGATTAATGTAATATAAAGCTGAAGCAAATTAACACCAAATATACAGTGCGTGTGTTTTTATTGGCTAAACTGGCAATATGACCATCCCCAAGTACAACAACATATATATATATATATATATATATTCACACACATCTATATACATATATATATGTATATATATTATCTCACTATATATACATATATATACATATTATCTCACTTGGAAATAATATTTTCAATATTATTTTTATTGAAATTATTAAAACTGAATGTATCCCACATTACAATAGAGATGTTGTTGTTTCGCTTTTGACACTTAATACTGAAATAATGTAAGAAATAAGAGATTACTGCGTGCTCGCTTTAGGCAAAAAGTTGAAAATTGTTTGGGCCCATGACACTGCATGGACCCTAAGTAAGGCATGTGTAAAATTTGAATGAAATCGGTTTGGTATTTGCCGAGTTTTAGTAATGCACACATACTGACACACAGATAGACACACACACATTCTCAGTTTTATATATATAGATACATATACATATGTATATATGCACACACTTATACATGCATATGCATAGATAGATAGATAGATAGATAGGTAGATAGATAGATAGATAGATAGATAGATAGATAGATAGATAGATAGATAGATAGATAGATGGAAAGGTATACATATATATATATATATATGTGTGTGTATATATATATATATATATATATATATATATATGTGTGTGTGTGTGTATATATATATATATATATATATATATATATAGAGAGAGAGAGAGAGGGGGGGTGAGTTGAGAAAGCGAGAGAGGTAGATAGTGATGAAAAGTAGAAAGACACATAAGTGAGGGAGAACGAACGTACGCAGAGTGAACTAAAATATACGAAAAAATGGCAAAGGATGTTTGAAGGCGCAAGAAGGTGTTAAGATAAAATATAAAGAAATATAGCCACCAGAAAAGAAGAGTGAAAAAGAAACAGAAAGAGAAAATAGAAAAGAGAAAGAAGAATTTGAAGAAGAAAAAGCTGAAAAATATGAACAGATAAAGAAAAATATAGTAAAAGGAAGACGAGGGAACAGTAAGGGCGTAGAGGCAAAGGGAAAGTTCTTGTCTGTAGGGACACGATTAGTTTTTATCTTAACGAGAAACCTGTGTGTCTGAAGTGTCAGTCTTCTTCAACAGGTGCTTCTAAGGTTTATATTTTCAAAGAAAATATTTACAGCTCGCTTCTCTAAATTTGTGTTTGAATTCCTTAAAAGCTTTCTCACATTTACTGTCGTGTCTTGTTATATGGACTGTATCGTTAACATGACCATCATCATGAACATCAGTATTAATAGTAATAAGTTGTTGGATTATCCAGTGACTTTGACAGATATTAGAGATTACAATGGTTAAATCTTCAATAGGATTTGAAATTAAAGATAGATTTAAAAGGACAAAATTATGCAATACACAGTCTCTACCAGCTTCAAGTTTCAGAAATAATTTCAGTGGAAACTATTTCAGCATCGAGTTTAACATTAAGCTTCCTAGGTCGGGGTATCAGGAAAGCCTACTTTTTTTCTGTCGAGGGCTTATATACCCCATTATTAGACTATTTTCCTTAGTCATTTACACGGTGATCGCTGTAAGCTTAAAGCATATTAAAAATATACCATTATTAATAATATTTACAGAATTGTAAAACTCGATACCTCTTAACAAAACCATTCGCACCGAAATGTATGTATGTATGTATGTATGTATGTATGTATGTATGTCGCTCTGATAATGCAGTCACTGCATTGTTTAAAACAGGAATGAGATAGCAATATCTGACAGTAAGTTATCCCCTGAGTAAGCAGACAGGTATGGTCGGCCGACTTATTTCGTCAAGCACTTCCTCAGTCTAAAAGTACTTTTTTGTTGAATTTGCTAAGCTCTTTCCTTCTGTGTGACTCGTAGATTTTGTCATGTATCTTCACTATTGTGTGGATAGTAAAGACGAAATTTGTGGGTAACTCATGAAGCTCAAAGCATCTACAAGTCATTGATACTGGACCCAGACTGTTCTGATGTAATAAACTCATGATAATAAGCGGCCATGCAATACATATGTATGACTATCGCGACTGGATTATCCGTATCAATTCTTTTCTAAAACAGTTGGGTGTGTTTTGTGGTAGATTTGCCAGGTTATTATAGTCGGTCGAGTACCTACTTAGAGGCTGACTCGTTGACTCTGTAGAGGACTTGTGATTGACTAGAAAATACATGAGAACTGTTAGATTAACCGGTAGAATATCAATATTGCGCCATCACCTAAGGTAATTCCAGTAGATCTGTAAAAATTGGGGTGTTCAATGTAAATTCAATCGGTTTGCATAAAAAGGAAAATAATATGGAATAATAAAAAGAATTGCCGTGGTCGAAGTGAATACCATATATTCATCTCCGTCCCCAATGAAGCTACTAATCGAAGGGGCTGTGTGGTTAAGAAACTCACTTTGCGACCATTTGCCCTTCAAGTGAATTAGGTAGATGGAAACTATGTGGAAGCCCATTGTAAATATATGCCTGTGTATACATATGTGTGTGTGTGTATTTGTCCTCCCACCCAGTGCTTGACAACCGGTATTTGTTTACGTCCTCGTAAGCTAGCGTTTCGGCAAAAGAGAGGGTGGGAATAAGTGCCAGACTTTAAAAAAAAGGTAGTACTGACTTCTATTTGTTCGACTCAACCCTTCAAGCATTCCAGCATGGCAGCAGTCGAATGACTGAAACAAGTAAAAAGTAAAAGAATTTCAGCGCTAGTGCCATTTTTACTCTACACTGTCACTAATGCGAGTGTACGGTAAAAATGGCTGCGAATTATTACCATTTGCGATAGACCTGTCACCAGTACAACGCCAGTTTGTAACGAACGTAGATTTCACAAAGTTGGGCGTAGAAAAGTTACAAGGAATAACAATAACGCATCTAACATGCCTTAAGGTTACCAGACCGGCCGTTGACTACGTCGAAAAATGTAATCCTGACATTTCGAGTAGCCCGGCGAATTTCTGCATTCTTTTTTATGATATCGATTAAAGCAAAATCCGCCTATGCCCTATGCAAGCACTCTTCCTTGCAATGATCGATTTGTGAAGATTTTTAGATCTAACGATGACAAATGATACTGGCCCAGAGAAGACGACTGCACGCGATCAATTTGAAGAAGAAAATGTCATAAGATTTCTGTGAGTGAAACTGATGAAGGTACATTATCGTTGCGTTGCATCCCCTTCTCCTCTACCTCAATCTTTCCTGCTCATTCTTTTGCCAATGTCCACCACCGCGAAGGAGAAAGGCCGTTGCAACGGAATGTCTTGCTGACTGGCTGCTGTCGGCTGCGCATCGAGGGTTTGATTTTGCTACGATTATCGACTGTGCTCGACCCAGGCAAATACAATCTGATCCGAGTCATATCGTCACTAGGCTGAGAAAAAGTGAGCAGCTGAGATTCTTTCTTACACGAACTTGAAATTTCGTCACTGAGCTATGTCATCGAGAGACATGGAACAATTACACATGGCTACACGTCCCATCCGGCTTTTTCAAAATTAAATTATAGCCATTTAATTTTTTAAAAAGAAAGAAAAAAGTAGAAAAACTGTTAAACGTTTAAAAGTCTCTAAAACTGAATATGGGTAACAGAGTTGAAGTAATTACCACGATCATAAATATAGAAGTGGGGACTCAATCTGCTGCAGGTACACATATAGCTGTTAATCTACTAATCTTACTACTCTCGATTGACTAATACTGATAACGTATGTATGTACTGACCGTAAAAATGCGATATACTGTTAATAGTTACTTGATGATAATTTCAAATGCAGCTCAACACGATTCGTAATCTCTAACTGAAATCGGAATTTTTCTTTAAGCAGAATTCTCTGGCTATTTTTTGATTGGTATTTATCGCTGGTGTTCTTCATTGAATCACTGGGGTCATACATTTAGCTTGCAGGCCCATTCAAGATTTTTGTCAACTTTTTTTATCATTTTTCTCTTTTTATATTTTTCGCCTCTTTAAATCACGTCTTATTCACATCTTTTTCTTCTTTTATTTTATTTCATTATTTTTTTAATACATTTTATTTTTAAAACAATTTTGAGTTACTTACTTTTCTGTTTTGTTTTTTTTTTATCTTTTTGGCTTTAATGGTCGACACTTTTCGTTTCCGGGCCTCACACCACACCCTGATCTGTAAACATATCTGTTGCTAACTCCTTCCTTACAGCCGAAGTAGCGTCGCAATCGTTTGGCAGACACGAGCCAACGGGACCAGACAATATTGAATTGCAAAGATAGCGAAATTTCGTCAATACCGTTTCTGTTCTTATGGCGACTAAAGCCTCACCAAAGTAAAGAAGGGACAAGAACAGTGGAGCCAAAAGACCTCTCGCAACCTACATATTCATCTAACAATCAGTCATGTGTCAGCCCTATGTATGTATGTATGTATGTATGTATGTATGTATGTATGCAGGAATTGATTTACATATGTGTGTATAAGTACACATGCATGCATACATGCATTCATATATTCATGTATGTGTACTCTTGTGCGTGTATCTAATAGATACATCAACTGTATACGTATGTAATATGTAAACAGTCGTTTATCTCTGTGTGGTTGAATGTACGAGTTTAGTGTTTAGGCGTGAGGGAAGTTTCTTGTGTATTTTTCCTATCATGTATCTGAGCGTGCGTGTTTGTGTTCATGTGTATTTGTGTGCGTATAATTTATACACGCACACAAATACACAGACATACGCACACACGCACACATATGTGTATCCAAATGCGTGTGTGTGTGTGCATTTAAGCATAGATGTCTGCCTGTACACACACACGTGTATATATGCATATATATATACATACATATATATATATATATATA
>NC_068982.1:42623387-42625209 GCF_001194135.2 Octopus bimaculoides | reverse complement strand
ATATATATATATATATATATACATATATATAGTCACAATGAGAATATTTAAACCTCTTACAGGGATACTTTATCCAAGATACACTGGCTTGATATAATATATTTTGAAGAGATATTTTTTTCAATGAATATATTATATAAAATATCGTAAAATATCAAAACATTTTAAACATTATTATCTAGTTAGAAAACAGAGATCTAATGGATACAAATTAATTCATTTATTAATCTACACATTCACCTACAATTATTTCATTTCGCAAACAAAATTAAAATTACAAAACACATATAAATATATAATTTTCCATTTTAAATACCTTGTATGGAACGTCATCTGAGTGTACAAAGAAAATTAAGGATTACATTAGGATACGTTTGAAATGCTCCGAGTATTTTATTTCATGAAATGTTATTTCATTTTTACTTTCTTTTATTCATTATATTACTTTGCCTTTATATAGTATAAGCCCTCATACATGACTATTATTAATATGTTTGACTTTTGCCTTGTATTTGTACTAGTTGACTCCAAGTCTCAGCCAGAGACCTCAAGAGACCACGAGTTAGAAGTTCAAGTTGGTGTTATGCTTAGAATGTCATATATTTGGTTTTGCACAAAGAGAATGTTTAAGAAAACATAAGAAAATTATCAGCTACTTTTAAAATTTGAGATTACATAGACTTTATTTTACGTAAGATATGAGCAGTTCCCATGAACACTATCTATTGAATTTCTTCCATTTTGGGGTTTCCTGGTATCTGTGCTAGGTAGGAATCAGCTCCTTTTCCTTGGGCACCCGTGACAACAGGTATTGTTTTAGTCTTCAGGTTCCACATTTTGCCAATTTCTATTTCAAAATATTTATATTTGCTCAGTATTTGGTAGGTATTGACTGATACATTTATGTCATCTGGGACAGTCACATCAATGAGGAGGCATGATTTTTGTCTGAAGCTCTTCAATATAATGTCTGGCTTATTCCCATCTATCTTTCTGTCAGTTTGAACGGTGAAGTTCTAGAGAAGTGAGATGTGACCATTTTCAAGCACTGGAGGTGGTTTGTGTCCGCAGCAGTTTTTATTATAGGGCAGGTCTAAGTTTTTGCAAATTACCCACTGAATATATCGTGCTGCTCTATCATGCCTGTTGAGATACTCTGTAAGAACAAAAAGACTGCACATGGAGACAATACGAGCAATGGTTACATTTTGTTGTTTACATACACGACATGTTGTTCTTTAGTATGTTGGCCTGGCAGCTCCTTGCAGGTAGGCATTGATCTTGGGTTGCTATGATAAACCCTTCTGTCTCTGATTTTAAGACAGAAAACACTAGCCATTAATGGGTAAGGGCTTTGTCAACATCGGCATTATTAGCTCTCTTTGGGTATTTGGCATTGAGAGGTTTTTCTTGCCATTTATCAGTAATAAAATCTGAGGCAGCAGTTTTAGCACAGGTTTTCATATGGTTACCTTTTTCTGTGCTTGTTTCCAGTAGTCTAATTCTGGGATTTGTTGTATTTATCATCATTATTATGATTAATTTTTTTTTAATTGAAATAAAAGGAATAAATTTAACGCGTAATTTTAACTCTTTCCGAATCCTCTGCACTGTTCTCAGATTGACACCCTAAACACTCTGAAATGTTCATATTCGAGCTTCCGGGGTGAATGCTAAGCAGTGCAGCATATCGTTTTAAAATTTCTTGCAGAGTGAATTATGTCATGGTGATGTTAATCTCACAGACGGTGCCCAACTAACCTTATTTTGCGTAGTCGACAAAATCAATATATATATATACATACATGTATATATATATATA
>NC_068982.1:42621444-42622871 GCF_001194135.2 Octopus bimaculoides | reverse complement strand
GTGTTTGTCCCCCAACCATCGCTTGACAACCGATGCTGGTGTGTTTACGTCCCCGTTCCAGATGTTCGGCAAAAGTGATCGATAGAATAAGTACTACGCTTACCAAGAATAAGGCCTGGGGTCAATTTGTTCGACAATAGGCGGTGCTCCAGCATGGCCTCAGTCACATGACTGAAACAAGTAAAAGAGAAAGAAGAAAAATATGTGTGTGCGTGTATGTATAAAATAAGATAAATATTAAAAAAACACAGAGTTAGGGTAGAAATAATGCATGTCTTGGATAGACACAAGCAAATACAGATGCCAATACATACATACATACACATACATGCATATATAGATATGCATGTATGTATGTTTATATATATATATATGTATGTGAGTATATATGTAGTTATGTATATGTGTATGTACATGCGTGTGTGTATAGGTATGCGCATATATATATATGTAAATATATGATTGTGTGTGTATGTGTGTGTGTGTATATGTGTATATGTGTATGTATGTATGTACGTATGTACGTATGCATGTAAGCAACGGACATATGAAGGTACACTTTGTTGTTGTTCAACTATTATCAAAGTCGTTCCCGCCGTGACTTTTCCGAATATTAAAAAAAAAAAAGGTATAGTGGATTCTGCGGAAAATTCGGCTATTGTGTCTAACAGGTTGAAAGGCCACGTAAAAAAAAAAAAGAAACAAAAGACTAGCTATATGGTGCATCTTCGCTCCATTGTTTTTTCTTTTGTTCTTTTTTTGATGTTATTTTTCTGCCGTTGGAGTGTACGTGCGTATGCGCGTGTACGTGCGTATGCGCGTGTTCGTGCGAGTTTGCGTATCTGTGTGTGTGTGTGTGTCTGTGTGTGTGTGTGAGGTCGTGCGGGTGTTTAATGCTCCTGTCTGTCTCTTCTTGTATATGTACAGATAAAAGTTGATGAAAGTAGGTTAGACTTTCGTGAACTGCCTAATGTAGGGTGATCGCTTCAATGTAGGTCATACTTACCCCCATCCCATCCAAACAAGGACCCAGACAAATAATGACCAGACCATAAAAATAAATAACCAAATATATAGATAAGTGAAAATATAAATAAATAAAATAGTTCGCGACAGAAAAAAAGGATAACAGAAAACACATAAAATAAAAGAAATATCCAGGAAAGGATTATATTTCGAAGAAGTAATTTTTTACTGGTGACGTCACCTACGTTTTAATAACGTCCTTTGTTAATCTTTCGGTCTCACTTCCGCTTTATTTAGATAGCGATCTCAGTAGAACTTCGTAAATTCTGATACAATTCTATAGTTTCAGAAGAGAATCGTGACGTTTTGGGCCGAACCCTTCTCCAGAGTCCTTTTTATTCACATTGCACGTGTCATAAAAATTTCTGGTTCGAGCCCAACTCGCATCCTTTTGGAATATA
>NC_068982.1:42619531-42621412 GCF_001194135.2 Octopus bimaculoides | reverse complement strand
TATATACGTGTGTGTGTGTGCTTTTTTCAGTGTTTACAAATAACACGGCAAAATAAATAAATAGTTACCAGGGTAGGAAAAATTCACACAAGTGCCAAGGATGTAACAGCCTACCTATAAAGGCAGAAACTCCAGGTTTAGGTGAAATGTTTTTGCATGATATAGATAAATAAATAAATGGAGTTAAACGCATGTGTTATTCCAATCGTTTTACTTCCAACATATGTTTCGAAGAAAACATTCGTATTATTCCAGAAGGAATAAAATAGTTGACTCCAATTACATTCGTTTTCTTATCAGTAATTCTCAGACTAGAAACTTTATTCATCAATGTAAAATTACTTCCGGTTCTGACGTCTTTGTTTATATTGGTAGTTCTTCATCTCATATTGTTGTCTATTATACTTCCGGACATACCAATACCTTGTTAGTGAATCTGGTGGACGGAAACTGCAGAAACCCGTTGGTGTTTGTATTCGTGTTTGTGTGCATGTGTGCGTGCGCGCGTGTGTATATGCATTTGAATTTGTTTGTGTGTGTATACATGTGTATACATGTGTATACATGTGTGTCTGTGTGTATATATGTGTATGTGAGTGAAAACCGGTGTAGGTTTTTTTCTTTTCTTTTTTCTTTTTTTTCTTTTTACTTGTTTCAGTCATTTGACTGCGACCATGCTGGAGCACCTCCTTTTAGTCGAGCAAATCGACCCCAGGACTTATTCTTTGGAAGCCTAGTACTTGTTCTATCGGTCTCTTTTGCCGAACTGCTAGGTTACAGGGACGTAAACACACCACCATCGGTTGTCAAGCGATACTACGGAGACAAAGACAGACACACAAACATATACACACACATACATATTTATATACATATACATATATACGACGAGCTTCTTTCAATTTCCGTCTACCCGAGGCTATAGTAGGAGACATTTGCCCAAAGTGCTACGCAGTGGGACTGAACCCGGAACCATGTGGTTGGTAAGCAAGCTACTTACTACACAGCCACTCCTACGCCTTCTTTGCGTTTCCCAAAATTTATTTCAGCAGTTAAAATTTTAAAAAATTAGAAGTCAATCTGAGTGTAGGAAATCGTAATCAGAATGGAAAAGAACTAATGCAAATATCGCTCTGTGGTTTCTTCGATGCACAACTGAGTCTGTTTCCCAATCAGTTAGCCAATTATCCATCTATTTATCTATCCATCCATTCATATATCCATAAGAGAGAGAGAGAGAGAGAGAGAGAGAGAGAGACAGACAGACAGACAGACAGACAGACAGACAGACAGACAGACAGACAGATAGATTTTCATGTAGCTTCTATCTGTCCAATTTCACTCGCAAATTGTTGGTCAACATCATCCTGTTGTAAAAGAAATACTTGCTCATAGATCACGCAGAGTGATCGACTCATGAGTTAAAAGTTGTTATAAGAAACAAACATCCATAAGTATATGTAGAAATTATTGTATTATGATCACTGGATATTGGAGTTGTATCTTCAGTTATGTATCTATCTTCAAGTAATTTGACAAATAAGTGATTTAATAATTTTTTGTTTGTGTTTTCTCTTTCTTCTTCCCTTCAAGCTAACTATGGCACATTCTACATATATTACATTGTTTGTTTTCATTCCATTTTCGTTAAACCATTTCATTCAAACATTTCAATGAAACTAGGAAATGGCATGCTTAATTAGACTAACTTGAAGATCATTATCATGTTTGTATTTATTTCAACTAAGTTTTCTTAACATTAGCATTTAAATTAAATTTGAAATAATATAAAAGCACAGTGGAAAATGTACCAAATATACTTGATGTTTCATCAAATGCGACTTTCGTCATTTATATATATGTATATATATATATATATAT
>NC_068982.1:42604241-42618198 GCF_001194135.2 Octopus bimaculoides | reverse complement strand
AACTGAATCTTGATTATATATATATATATAGAGAGAGAGAGAGAGAGTTATTAATATTTCTAAGTCTCTCTAAAGGAGACTACGGCAGCGGTACTGGAAATTAATAGTTATCGCCAAGCCAACATGGCAGTCCCAAAATTAGGACGAAAGCTGCCGTGAATTAGCTCCAAGAAGCCATCGCCTCTAGCTAGCTATGTGACACACGAAACCTGTGTCCTTTATAACCTTCGAACAGGGGAGGTCAGCAGTTTCCCCTTGCTGGTTTGGCATCTGCAGACTAGTTTCAGGGTGTTGCCCCTTGTCAATGCAGAGCAGCCAAGCTCCAGCCAGGCGGCGCTGCTGACTATCTGTTCGAAGGTTATTTATCTAATTTCAGTGGAATCTATATATAATATGTAATGGACCCTCTCGTCGGAGATGACGTATGACCGGTACAAAAGATTTGTATAAAATGATCAAATGTATGTGCTCTGCATTTGCTCACTCTCTTCTTCACGTTGCACCAAGTGTCAGGTGTCAAAGTGATCGCAGAACGACGTGAAATATAGTGTTTTGTTCAAAACCACAACGCACTACTCTGTCTGTCTCTGTCTCCCCCTTTCTCTCATCCAAACTCTCTCTCTCACTAACACTCTCTCTCTCACTAACACACTCTCTCTCACTAACACTCTCTCTCTCTCATTAACACTCTCTCTCTCACTAACACTCTCTCTCTCTCACTAACACTCTCTCTCTCACTAACACTCTCTCTCTCTTTCTTATTTATCTATATATCTAACTCTGTGTGTGTGTACATGTGTGCGTGTAGATGTGTATGTGTACGTGCGTGCGTGCGTACGTGTGTGTGTGTGTGTGTGTTTGTGTGTGTGTGTGTGTGTGTGTGTGTGTGTGTGTGCATGTGTTTGAGAGAGAGTATATGTGAATTTGAATATATTTTCATGAACAGGAGTATTTGAATACCCTAAAGGCACAAATAACAGCGGTTAGATTGGGAAAATAGTTAGAGTGACGGAAAAATACATTGTGGTATTTCATTATATTTCTTCTCCTTTTGGGTTCTTCTTCCATTCTCAAGATTTCGAAGTCGGTGAAATATGTACTGCGGTCTATCTAATACACTACAACCCAGTGAGTGGTTGCTTAGTAGTTTCTGCAATCAAAACATCTAATCGAATAAAAGTCATTTGAATTGATTGCAGCGTTTCTAAAATTTATTTTGTCGAAGTAATTTGATCAAGGTGGAACATGAACACAGTATTATAAGAGCTAAATTAAACATTGGGACTAAATTTATGCATCTTCACTGCAAGTATTTTTACTGACCTAAGGTTTTTGTATAAGAATGGTAGTTGGATGTGTAAGCGAGAAATAGGCTAATCTGAAATTAAATAGTATGAAGATATGAATGGGGCACGTTTTTGGCTCGTTGCTGAATTGGAATTGAAAAATCGGTTGGACGAATGTAGTTACTGGTATCGGACATAAGGAAGAGAGAGTATATCGCTGAATTGGTGTGAAGGGTTACCGCGAAGAAGTATGCAGAAATGCATTATGTCTATGTGTGAATGCATGTGTGCACGTGTGTGTGTGTTTAGCGTGGGTGATAAAGATATGAAGGAAGAGTGAAGTAGTGACAACAAAAGGTCTATTAACATCTTTGATTTAAAGAAGCTGAGAGAAGAATGAAAACAGTATCCTTGCAACTGAGAGCGAATGAGTTCATATATTGCGACTATGTCTGCGAATGCGACAAGAATTCGTTCACTTGACGCAATTTGTAACGCACGTGCTTGTTTTATGTGTAAGAATGCTGTAAGGTGGTCATGTGGTTATACGAAAGAATAACGTGTAATATTCGTATGTGAAGTAATTGTAGGAATATGTGTAGGTGTTATGCATTGCTTGTGTTGTGTATTTGAATATAGTCATCTCTGTACATATATTAGTATTGTATAGGAACACGTTTATGTTTTTGTATATCTAGGAATCAAGTTTTCTTTCTACTGATCGGATATGGAGGAATGCATAGTAAACGTGGCCTTCACAGGACCTCCTAGACAGATTGAATTGATGTCATTAAGGTTCCTCTTGAACCATCGTCAGTTAACACATAAGCAAGGAGAAAATTCCAGAAGGTCGCCGTACTGGAAAGGAAGGACTAGACACAGTGATTAGATTGGTGTACTAATGTTCATTGATTACATTGCCTGATATATCGTTCCCTTTTCTTTTTTCAGACAGTAGTGTATAACGTAAGGGAAGATGGAGTTGTTGTTTCTAGCATGTTGAGTACCACGTACAGGTTACGCCGTTAGCTCTCTCTCTCTCTCTCTCTCTCTCTCTCTCTCTTTCTTTCTCTCTCTCTCCCACTTTCTCTGCCTATTTATCTACATACCTATCTCTATCTCTCTCTCTTTCTCTTTCTCTCTCTCTCTTTTTCCTCTTTTGAAAGGAATAAATATATATGATAATTGCTTCGAGTATGGGCCACCTGCCGAAATCGGTTCTGACGTGCATATTTTCACTTGATCAACATTGATAAATGTAGGCTAAAACACGAAAGTCCTAACTAGTTCCGTCACCCGCCACCCCTGTCGCTACTCCTATATATGTGAGTGCATGTGAATAAAATAATGGTTTCCTGTGTGGACCTTACGATTAACGAGCTTATTAGGCTCATTAGGCTGGAGCTTAACCAGATTTCCAAAATATTTACGCTCAGAGGACAAAACACTCTACTAAAAGGAAGCCCTTCTATACGAGTGTGCTAACCCTCAAGGTGCCACTGGTACTCAGTTTAAGTTCAGTATACTGCCGCAACGTGAAATGAAGTGCATTACTCTAGGGTGTAAAGGAAAACAAAACTGCTTCACAGAGGAATCGGTTTACAAAGAAGATTCTATTTACATTCTGAATTGACCCTAACAAAGGATTGTTGATGCAATATACAGGTTATGCCATTTGTTATCTACGCATGGTTCACCATTGGGGCTATTTGCATTGTCTGCTGCGTGTGTTCATTGTGTAATGGAGGCAGATCAACAATGCCTCTTCACAGAACACTTTCTTACATTATGTTAACACAGAACAATTACTCTGTGTGTGCGCGTGCGCGTGCGTGTGTGTGCGTCTGTGTGAGTGCGTGTGTGCGTGTGTGTGTATGTGTCTGTGTGTCAGGTCGCTCGTGGATTCTACTGGTAACATGTAATCCGGTACAACCTACTGCATAGTCGGGTCGTCGGTCATTAAACTGCAACCCCACTAAGCTTGCTTAGTGAGGAGGGTAACTGGACACCCTGCAGGATGAAAAACTAAACCTGTCATAGGACGGATGAACTCATTACAGTCAACGGCCATCCAATACTGTGTCTACAAGCTTGGTCCTGCTGTTTTTCATGGACGGTGGTAGTTCCTGCTATAATCATGGTCAAATTGGTGACTTTGGTTCACAAAACACAGTGGCTGCGCAGAGTATTAACACGTTTTCAACAGTGGGCAGGCACAACAGATTCAGGAGGTTTGACAAATGTTTCCTTATTTTAGTGGATTCGGTGAGACGAAAATAGCGATCTTTTTTATCATTATTATATCAGATTATTTAATTATACCATGAAAATATAATGCATAATAACAATCAAGCTAAAAGGCCGCATATACGAAGTTGCCTGATCTGTTATGAGTAGCCGCTAAATAACCCTCACATAAAGAAAACAATCTTGGATGCTCACAGCCAAAAATAAAAACAAAAAATAAGAAATGGCTACGGCTGGAACTCCCTTTTGATGGACATGATCTGACATGGGGCTGAATAACAGTAACATAATTACAATCATTCATGAATGAGGACGATTTGCACGAAATATTAATAGCAATAAAAATGAAAGAAAAAAATTGAGGTAGTAGAAATAAAACTAAGAATGACATGTAATGATTTTTTTTTAATTCCAGAAGACCATCACATGACTATATTAGCTAAGTAACATTTGTCTATGTGTTAGAAAGAAGGATGAGGAGAAGGTGGAGTGAGAAAAATAAAGAAAGAGGGACTGAGACAGAGATAGAGAATTGTTGTTTAACCTATGTCAACTCTGACCGAAACAACTTATTATCAAAGGCATTCCAGACTTGACGATCCCAAGTTTTCTCAGCCATTGAATACCTTGGACTACATCATCTAATGAGGAATTGCAAGCGACAACATAACCATGATGAAAAAATAATAAATGGTTAGTTTTACAAATTCATAAGTATGCAGTTTGTATTAAATTCTGTCTTAGTCGTAATGCTTAAACCGTTTTATTTATGAGATTTCAAAGATTCAAGTGGGCGGTCTCAGATATAAACTCCATCAAAATTTCGGCCGCGAGTGAATAGTGAAGAGATTCCCCAGAGGGAGTTATAACTAGTGGTGTTGGTTACTACAATAACATTTTGCTATTGTTTGTAAAAGTGAAGAATTTTCGAAGGTGCAACATTCTTTTTCTTGGAATTGTTTGCGCATGTCTCAGTATGTATATGTGTGATTATACTAGAGACAGAGAGAGAGAATAGGAAAGGGAGAGAGAGAAATGGAGAAAGAGACAGTGAGGAGGGAGAGAGGAATTTTAAATAGATAGAGATATAGATAAACAGATGCATATAATTAAAGTAACATATACTGTAATACAGTTAAGAGATATATGTGTGTGGGTGACAACTACAGATGCATGTTTTGTTTCTTTTCTTTTTGCTTTAGCATTTTTAAAAGTTTAAAACAGAAAGGCTAAAAAACTACGTGCTATCGTATTAGACATGGAATAACAGAATTAATCGGACAAGCATTTTAAAGTGGAACTACATGATGGCTAAAAATACATTTGCAACAATCACGAATAAATAAATAAATAAATAAATAGCTTTGAAACGACTCAAACTCTCTATAAACAAGTACAGAATTTCGTTTTCTTCTAGTAAAATGTTGCAGGAATCTGCAAGCATTTGTCGCAAATAGCCAACGTATTATATAACATTATGTTTTTTTTTTACGTGTGGGATCAGAAAACGTTGGTCAAATGAAATGAAGAAACAGGAGTAGGTGGATAGAAGTAGGCTAAATACTGGTGAGGAGTGATATAGTTTTTGGCTTTTTTTTATATTGTTTGTGTTCTTTTTTTTCATTTTGTTTTTGGTCTTTTTCTTGTCACTTGTAGTCTTTATTTTATTTTAAACTATAAAGATTAGTGCCACATATGGAGCTAAAGTTTAGTTGTATTACCAGATTTCTATAAATATTGATAAAATGATCCGTCACATCTGGATATATTCTGTTTTATGTTATATAAATACATACACACAAACACAGGCATACATAAATGTACACATGTATATATATACATTTATGTACACTCGTATGTGTGGGGGTGTCTGTATGTCTGTGGGCGCGCGCATGCGTACGTTTGTGTGTGCGCCTATCTGTGATGGATGCATATATATTATTTTTTACGAAGCTTAAACGAAGGGGAAGACTAAATATATTTATAATATATCAAAATGTTTATAATGCACGTGCATATATCTGAAACAAATGCTTTTGGCAAGAGAATAAAATGCTGTACATGTGTAAGAATATAAAAACAAAACATTATATTAATGACATTTTCAATGTCATATATTATTACATCATAAAATGTGTGTGTATGTGTTAGCATGTTTTTGCAAGTCATTTAAAGTCAAATCTAAGAGTTGATAGTTTTTCTTTTTCTTATGACACAAAAGAAGATGACTATATTATGGCAAGTGCTTATATCATAGCAAGATATAAGAAAACGGAGTGGTCGACAATGGTTGACTATATTAGTATGTTTCCCACCCTTTATAAAGGGAAACCTCATTACATTTACAGGTTTAATGTCGTTGCTGATTTCCTTCCTAATCGGCTTGGATGATTATACTTAATTGAAGGTTTGAAGGTTCTCCAGCCGTGATCATCTTGTCGTTTTTGTTATATTATCCAATGTACTCTTTCACTTTAAGTTAGTGGGTTAAGGGTATGATATGAGTGAGATTTGACAAGTATATCTAGCAGGCTGGACCACCACATACAGTCTCCCTTCTTGCTTGAAAGCTATGATTTTTCATGACTACTCATTGCAGTTTTCTAGCAATATAATTTGAAAGAAACGCTATCTATTGAAATCAAAATGAAATTCAGTCGAATTCAAGCTTCACTAAATAAATGTGATGGAGGTGAATTAAGCTCTTAGCAAACGAAGCTCGAAACACGGTTTCAGTTACGAGTTAAAGCTATTTCTCTTCTCGTTAAGCCGTTAATGTCGTTAAGAAAGAAAATAAAGCATTAATATTATATATTATTATATTTTACTTTGTTTCATTACTGTTCTGTCTTCAGATCTCTCTGTACTCAACTTTGCTTTCTTAATTAGTAATGACAAAAAGTAATCATATCCGATATGTTAAAATTCACATCATCATTTGCTTATTCAAAGTATGGGAAACAATTTTTTTTTTATTGAAAGACAATGAACTCACAGAATCATTAAAGTGTTGGTAGAGAGGAAATGCTCTGCGATAGTTGTTCTTCCTATTTACATTCTGCATTTAAGTTCATACAATGTCAGCATCGACTTTCATCCTTTTGGAATGGATAAAATGAAAGATCGATCGAGTGCTAGGGCAATTGTAATCGACTAAACCCCTTCCTCTAAAATTGTCTTATGTCGAAATTAGAAATATTTTTCGGATTTTCAATGACTGGCAGAATAAACGATGTGGCAGCAAATTACTTCAAGTTAATTAGACATTATCGCTTACGTTTTTAGTTCAACTCATGGTTATCTGTTTAAGACGTGTACTATACAATAGCATGGTTTTGTGTTCGATCCCACTTCTAATTCGGATTGCACCCAAAACCTTGTAAGTGAATCTACTTGACAGAAACCGTATGAAAACCCGTTAGATAGAGCCTTCCTGATTTTGAATGCTAAATTAATCCGTCCCCTGCTTTAAAGATAAGAAACACCACCCGGTTATTGTGTACTTTGGCTAGAAAGCCTCATTTTGTTACAAAACATTCGTTTCAGTTCCCCGATCAGAGGATAACTTATTGAGGTCTCCAGTCTAAGGATAACACATGACAAAGACATGGTCAATGGACAGATTCGGAATATTATAAATATCTGACTTTTATAAGAAAACAATAATAACAAAAGCACTTTTAAAGCAATGAAGATACTGCATGTATATGGTTCAGCGTATCACATTTTCTTCTATCGGGTAAAATCCGTGATTTTTCTTTTTTCTTTTTCCTGACTTACGACAAGATATCATAAGACAAAACGTGATTAGTAAAAGAAATGATAGATTTCTGGGCTTTTATCGGACTTCTGTAAAAATTAGGCACGTCTTTTATGCTTAGAATGTTAAAGCTGCTGTAGTTAATTTAGCTTTTTACCCGACTTTGTCTCTGACTCTAAGTACCAGTAACATACTGAGAGTGATTCGAATGGTTATAACACTTACTGAGAAACTGTGATATTTTAGACAAGGATTTTATCTAAAACTTTGCGTTGAACTAAAGTCAATTACAGCATGGAAGACACATTTTTAGCAATTCGAAAACTCTTAGAGTGACCAAAATACAAAAAATGTGACGAAAATTTTGACATCAAGTAATAAATTATTGTGTAAGGTTCATAGTTTCTGTGTGTTTTTGGATGGCTTAAATAAATCTTCTATTTTGTACACTTTACTTTCAATAGAGTTAGCAGTTATCTGCTGCCCAGCTGAGTAGACTGGAGTAAGGAATTAACGCGGGCCCCGGTCCAGTGTTATGAAGCCACGACTTCTTGATTGCGAGTCGAACATCAGCAATCATTAGGCCACGAACCAACACTCACTTAAGCATAACTACTTCTGTTAGATTTATATCTGAATTAGTCGGGAGGAGATCGAACTTGTTTTCTTCTCAATGAAAATAGAACAGTTAAATGCTTCTAGTTGATTAAGTGACCGTAAATTGTAACTTTCCGACTACTCCGACCAGTCAATAGTGTAATAATATTTGTCTCCGTCATTAAATGTTTGACTTCTTTCCCATATTAATGTGATGAAATACGTCGAACAGATAAAGGTTATCAGTCCAACTTATTGGGGTATGACTCCTGTTCATTGAAAGTGTTTGAAAAAGCGGGAGAGGACCAAAAAAATCATCATTTGTTTTGCTTAATTGTATCCAGTCTAGTGAATCATGAACAAACAATTGTAAATTTAGTGCACGACCGTGTTTATCAGGCTTACACTTGGGTTACGAGCCATACACAATTTATTTACGGCAATATCAACCAATTTCACAGTCCAGATATTGTGTTAAACATTTTTATACCTTGACAAAAAGAAATAATTAACTTTTTTTATTTATTCTTTTTCTTCCTTTTCTATCTTTAAATTTAGCATATCTAGTTTGAAGCAAGTTGATACGGTGTATATAAAATAACTCTTTACAAAGAATAAAAAAGACGAACAAATCAACTAATTAATTATTTTACGGAAAATTCATGAAGTGGTTGTCCGGAAATTTCAACTGACCTTCAGGCATAATGAAGTCTATAGTTGCAGGCTTTACTTTTTTAATCTTTTGTTATAAGCTGTACGAAGTAAAGTGCAATTGACACGCAAATCTCTCATTTCTTAACTGCCATGTTTCCTCCTGGCTCATAAGTTGCTACAGGTGATAAGACGCTCCCTATAATTAGTAGAGAACACACACACACACGCACATCTGTATGTTTGTGTGTGTTTGTGTATAATATCATTTAAATCGTTACTCATAGTTCATATTACCAACCACTAATTTACCAGAGAACTGTTCTCAGTCTAGGTCTCACACTGACAAGATACTAACGTAGATTCACGAGCGTTATTATAACTTAAGGATCCATTCATAATGTTTCCGGTACAACAATAAGAATACGATCAAGTTATAGACATCAACGAAATTGTAGACTGTCAGAATAGATGCCTCACTGTAACTACTTTAAACATTAGTCTTCTGTGCTCAAATCCACGAAGACTTAACAATGTCATACTAGTTTCAAATTTTGACACAAGGCCAGCAAGTTCGAGGTGAGGATAAGTCGACTCCAGTGCTCAACTGGTATTTATTTTATCGATCCTGAAGGGATGAAAAGCAAAATAGACACCGGCGCAATTTGAATTCAGAACGTAAAGACGGACAAAATGCAACTAAGCATTTTGCACGGTGTACTAACGTTCCCGCCAGCTTGCCGCCTTAAGTACCAATAATATTGATTTCAAATTTTGGCACAAGACCAGGAATTCCAAGGAAGATGGATAAGTCGATTACATTGGCCCAGTGCTCAACTGATACTCATTCTATTGACCCCGAAAGGATGAAAGGTAAAGCCGACCTCGACGGAATTTGAACTCAAAACGTGAAGACGGACGAAATGTCGCTAAGTATTTTATCCGACGTGCTAACCATTCTGCCAGCTCACCGCCTTACGTACCAATAACATTGATTTCAAATTTTGACACAAGGTCAGCAGATTTGGGGAAGGCGCTAAGTCGATTACATCGACCTCAGTGCTCGACTAGTACTTATTTTATCGACCCTGAAAGGATGAAAGAGAAAGTCGACCTCGGAGGAATTTGAACTCAGAACGTAAAGACGACGAAATGGCTGCTAAGCATTTTGTTTGGTGTGCACATGAATCTGTCAAGTTACCGCCGTAATAAGTACCAATAATATTAAGATTGATTCGGTAGACTAGTTTGCACAAGAATAGAATTGTACGTGTGAAAATCTAAAAGAAACTTGATATTGTATAGATATCAGTTAAACGCCATCAATTAAACGACTAAACCTACAAATATTGATATACACATCCCTAGCAAAGCAACTCAAAACTTCAACATTAGAAAGTAATATTTCTTTTTTTGTCTTCCCACTACAGGCACAATGTCGACGCCAGTAGAATTTAAACTCAGAACGTAGAGCCTAAGAAATGCCACTGGGTACTTTGTCCGGCGTGCCAGCGATTCTGCCGCCGATAGTAACTTGCAAGAAAGTACCTAGATTATGGCTTTAATACCAAGAAAAGGTTACTATCAACAAAACGATGGATATTTTCACGATCTCTCTGTTATTTAAAAGTATAATTTCAAAATTCAGAGTGAATAACAATGATATCAGAATCAGTAAAGTGATTCCGGACAAAATTTCTTCCCAACATCTCTTTAGATTCTGAGTTTAAATTCAAATGGAGTCGAATTACCCTCCATCTTTTAATCATAGGTAATATGAATAGCAATGAAGTGTTGATTAAATCGATGACATTCATTTGAACTTAGAACATAAAGTCGAACGAAATGCCGCTAAGCATTTTGCTCGATGTGCTAACGTTTTTGCCTTAATAAATACCAGTAATATTGGTTTCAAATTTTGGCACAAGAACAGCAATTCCAGGGAAGGGGTCAGTCGATTATATCCACCCCAGTATTCACCTGGTACTTATTTTATCGACCTCGATGAGATAAAGGACAAGTCGACCTCGACTGAATTTGAACTCAAAACGCGAAGACGGACGAAATGCCCCTTAGCATTTTACCCGGCATGATAACGATTCTGCCAGCTCGCCACCTTAAGTACCAACAATATTGTCAAAGTTAGACATCCATATTTATAACAACAGCATTATCATAAACATAAATGACGACAATGATAATAGTAAAGGAGTCTTCTAAAGACTGCTTACAAGTCATACAAGCTGCATCATTACCATAATAATAATAAATCCTTTCTACTATAGGCACAATCCCTGAAATTTGGGGAAGGAGAATAGTCGATTATATCAACCCAAGTACCCAGTTAGTACTTATTTTATCGCCCCGGAAAGGATGAAAGGTGAAGTCGACCTCGGAGGAATTTGAACTCAGAACGTGAAGACAGACGAAACGCCACTAAGCATTTCCCTCGGCGTGCTAACTATTCTGTTAGCTCACCACCTTGCGAATAATAATAACAGTAATAATAATGGTTTCAAATTTTGGCAGAAACCCAGCAATTTTGAGAGGACTGATTAGCTGATACCATTGATCCCCTTACTAGATTAGTACCTTATTTTATCATTCCTGGGGGGATGAATACGAAAATTGAATTAAATGGGATTTGAACTCAGAGGAGCAAATACTGACAGTTTTTTTCCAACAGCAAGAAGAATTATAATCAACGACAACATCATCATCATCATCACTAATTTGTATGTTGTACGTGTTGAATGAAATCATCTTGAGATATAGCTACATCATTAAGAATAACAGCCTTATCAACAACAACATCAACAACATAACAACAACGACGATGATAGACAAGAATAGACAAAGTTGCGTCCTTATCAGCAGTAACTCCGTCGAAAGCTGTTGTTACCGTTGCTAAGTTGTTGTTGTTGAAGAATATACTTAATCACCATTATTACCATCAACAGAACGTAATACCAGCAATATTTAAAATAACATTGTCATCTTAAGACATAAAATAGGCTGAAGGAATGTCCTCGATATTTGAATGAATAATACAGCGTGTCATGAAGAACAACCTTTTGATCCTGCCAACACTGGATCTATCATTCTCGCTTTCAAAATTTCAAAGATGCAAGAACAGTCATTAACAATGTCTGTCATCCAACACGTTGTCGTCCAACACAGAAGCTAACTTTGTAGGAAGTGAGGAAGTTGACGTACGCAACACATTGCGTGCGTCACCTTCCTCAGTTCCTACAAAGTTAGCTTCCGTAGAATAAAATTTACTGAAATCTTGCTATCCGATGTCTGTCACTAAAGGTCCTCCGCTCTTGAGAAGTTCGGTGAAAATAATTTTGAACTTCATGTCAGTAGAGCCTTTAATTGGATCTGACCCGCGAACGTTCTTGGTGAACTACTTGTGTTTGAGGTTCACACAAATACCATCACTTGGATTAGAAGTTTCTAATAAAATTATAATATTGCATCATATGCTACCGGACCTCCTTCTGACTTATGCTCTGCCTTCATTTTTTGTGCCCCAATGCTTGGATATGTCTTCCACACCCTTTTTTCTGTTCATTCCTCTACGTCCTCATTCTCACTCTTATATATACTGATTATGGCGCTTTGCACGCAATCTTTAATATGCTTTTCTGTTCTAGGCACAAGGCCCGAAATTTTTTTGGGGGAGGGGGCAGTCGATTAGATCTACCCCAGTATGCAACTGGCACTTAATTTATCGACCCCGAAAGGTTGAAAGGTAAGTAACATCCATATGCAACCTAGTTGCCTCACACCAAAGTCTACACAACTTCAACGAAGAGAGAACAGAAACAGTCTTTTTCCAAAGCGCAATGTTCTCTGTCATTGCTCATATATAAGAAATAATTTTGCGCCACATCTACACTACATGTGGATAATAAACAACTAAAACCCTACAATGTGCACATTTCTTGGCGATCATATTGTTCATACGCAAAAGAATGTCATCCAACGTAGTTTAATGACTCATTCACCAACATACTACAATCTTTGAGTCTCAGATATGCTTTCTCTCACTCTTCACTCTTCACTCTTCCGTTATATCGCTATTCATCGACTTCTGTTCTTCTGAACTAAACAGCTACATACTGACTCCACTCATTCCCCAGAAAATACATTCATATTTGTTGTACGTCTAAGCGAAACGCGCCTCGCCCACCAGGTTTCATAATAACCACATTGCCCGCTCTTTCTGTCATACACTGTGTCCCTTCTGGATTTCTCGCTATCCACCCTTGGTCTGGCATGATATAGATGTCAACTTAGAGATCTTCTCGTTGAACATAAGCCTCATTGTTCTTAGTCTCGTTGAGCCAGCAAAGGTCACGGGCACCGATATTTCCTCTTAACTAAGGCATTGAAGAAAGGAAAATGATGAGGACAGCAACAACTAAGAAAGTGAAAATGATAACTAAAGTATCTGCATGTTGGACTGACATCCTTTAGAATATAAAAAGACATTTCTCTTGAATATGCTTTTAAAGTCTAAACCAAGCCCTTAGCGTTACATGATATTGCGTATGACACGAATTGCACCCTACTTCGACCATCACACACACACGCACACACACACACACACACACACACACACACACACACACACACACATACAAGCACACTCATAGAGGCGCGTGCACGGATATATATAGGGTAACGGCTTAGAAAGCTGGATAAGCAGAATTAAGAAGAAGGTCGATTAAACTTTTGCCCAACACAAAGACACCGTTTCAAGACTTGTGCGCTGGAAGTTATTGAAGGAGACATTCCGGAACAGGGGCCACATTATAATCTAAGTGGAGCAAACGACGTGGGCGCTAGTCTAAACTTACCGGAAACGGGATCAATACTAAACAAGAAATCTATTCTGTTTGTATTAGACAGAAAGAAAATAAAAATAAAAAGGACAGAAACAAAGAAATTAAAGAAAATACGAGAAACCAATGATCACGTGAGAGTAAGAAATGAAAACAAAACAAAAGCTAAGTGGAATACGATGAAACGAAGCAAAAATTTATATACATGCGTATATATGTATTCATGTATATATGTATATGTATGTGTGTGTGTATGTGTACGTGCGCACGCGTGTGTGCGTGTGTGTATAATAGTAATACTAAAAGGGGGTCAGTAGAAAAATCTCAAATCTAAATGCTGTCGTTTGCTCTATGTGTACTCTAACTGCCGGAGCAAGGTTGCCATTTGAAGACTTTTAACCGTGTTTCTGCGAAATGATAAAAGATACTTCCACCGGAAGTAAGCCAATTCCTGTCTTTGCTCACTTGCCCAATTTTTTTTTCCTCCATTCATTCTATGTCCTGCTGAACACACACACACACACACACACACACACACACACACACACACACACACACACACA
>NC_068982.1:42603810-42604221 GCF_001194135.2 Octopus bimaculoides | reverse complement strand
CACACACACTAACACACACACACACACACATACACACACACACATACACACACACATACACACACACACATACATAACACAGACAAATATAATCGCACGCACAAACACCACATTCTTCTTATCTCTAACCTCGCTTAGATAGGAAAGGGGCCGGCCCATAACTTGAGATGGGAGGGAAAAATAATGCCTTAGACATAGGGTATATGAATATATATATATATGTGTGTGTGTGTGTGTGTGTGTGTGTGTGTGTGCGCGCGCGTGTGTGCGTGTGTTTGTGTTTGTGTGCTTCTGTGTGTGTGTGTGTCTCTCTGTGTGTGTGCCTCTGTGTGTGTGTGCATATATACATATATATTTATATATACATATTATACATATATATGTATGTGTATATATATGTGTGTGTGTGTA
>NC_068982.1:42602592-42603800 GCF_001194135.2 Octopus bimaculoides | reverse complement strand
TATTATACATATATATGTATGTGTATATATATGTGTGTGTGTGTGTGTGTGTGTGCGCGCGCGCGTGTGTGCGTGTGTTTGTGTTTGTGTGCTTCTGTGTGTGTGTGTGTCTCTGTGTGTGTGTGCCTCTGTGTGTGTGTGCATATATACATATATATTTATATATACATATTATACATATATATGTATGTGTATATATATGTGTGTGTGTGTATGTATATCTATCTGTGTGTGTATGTATGTATAGTTATCTCTGTGTGTGTGCGTGTGTGTGTGTTTGTGTGTATGTATGTATATCTATCTTTGTGTGTGTGTGTCTGTGTGTGTGTGTGTGTGTGTGTGTGTGTAAGGGAGACAAGAAAAAATAAAAGAAAAACGAAAAGAGAATGGAGAAAAGGACGAAAGTAAGTAAAACGATAAAAACGGACGATAGAACGACAGAGATAAGAAGAAAATAAAGACAGAGAGAAAAGGAGCGACAGAAAGAATGAGGTGAAAAAAAGTGGTGGGCTTGAAACGGGTGATATTCGGTCAACAATCGAATTTTAAGCTCCCTACGCAATAGATAAGAGAGGGAAGACATGCATTAAGTCGACAACCGCTGGTTCTGCTGCTACAGATGATGCTGCTGTTGTTGTTGCTACAGTAAATTGTCGTCGAGGTTGCTGGTGGCAGCAGCGTGTTTTGTGTCATACAATTAAATTAAAACACTAGTGAAATAAAAAAAACCCCAAAGATGTGGGCATTCGACTTGGTTACAGTGTTTAACCTATGTAAACAACGAAGGTTCTGTTGGATTATATAACAGTCAAACATGAAGTTGACCTATATATATATATCATTCAGAGATTCTTTTCCCTTCCCTATCTTCCACATCCTAAATGTTTTTTTTCTTTATTTCACATTTTATTTTACTTAATTTCCTTTCTTTATATAGTTTCTCTTTTTATGATTTATTTCTTAACAAAATTACCGTTTTCTCGTTCTCTTTCTCCGCCTCCCCTCATTCCATTATTTACGGGAGTTTCGGATTTTTGGTTGTAATTTATTGATGGCATTTAAAAAAATGCTAAAACCTATCAATCTATCTATTTTGTGCTTATGTGAGCGTGTGTGTACGTGAATGAATCTATCTATCTGTCTATCCATTCATCCATCCATTTATCTATCTATCTATCTATCTATCTATCTATCTATCTATCTATCTA
>NC_068982.1:42599591-42602182 GCF_001194135.2 Octopus bimaculoides | reverse complement strand
TATATATATATATATATATATATATATCCATCCATCCATCTATCTATATAGATATATAGATATCTATATCTATGGATTTTTCTTGGTTTGTAGCCACTTTTCAATTTCTTCAATTTCTATTCCAATTGGTTTCACATTTTGTGTAATGATGTCGTTTGATATGAAATGCATCTTCGCCATAAATCAATACATAAATGGTTAATAGCTTTTAAAGTTTTGAAAATTTTAGGTAATTTTAACCAATCGTAGGCCACAGACACCTTCATACCTGTTTCCATAGTAACAATCGAAGCATGAGGAATCTTTTATCTGCGAGAAAGCAAATGAGTTGACAAATATATTCTACGCGGAACCATGTATGATGACGCCGTTTGCCAGCCAGGTCGTGTAACCTTGTGTATATGATGGAGACACGATAAACAGGAGGATGTGGTTTCTTACTTGCAAAGGGGTTTTGTAAAGCGAGGTTATAAACAACGCTGTGACACCTGCCGTTTTATAGTTGACTCATCTCTGCGAGTTTATATGGCGCAGGAATTATGAAAAATCTAATTTGTTCCAGAAATTACTCGAGTGCATTTCAAAATTACGTTTTCAATGAACTGGTCAACGAAAGTTTTGTTTTTTTTTTAAATATGTTTTTGGATAAAGCTTTTAATTTGTAATTTGTAATGTACTTTTTTGTTTTTGGATAAATCTTTGAAGTTTGTGCTATAATTTTGCTATTTTGCAAAATATTAAAATTGTAATGTCCTGTTTATCGCATTAAATGCATATTGAATGCTAAAAACTACAGAATATGTGTTGTTTACCTGTGTTTTTCTTTTCGGTCATTGAGGTTGTCGTGAGACGTGCTAAACAGCTAAAATAGGCCTTAAATAACGCACCCACACCCCATTTTTTTTCTTTTTTGTTCTGGTTTTTGCATAATCGTCTGAATTCCCATGGGTATAATACAAATTCGCAAAGCTTTCTGAAAATTCCAAAAAATAAGAGTTATGAGGGGTTATATGTCGTCCGCAGCAGAATTTGATTTGCTTAAAGTCTCATATTAAAACACGTGCTATTTTCAGAATGTTAACTCGTGCAGTTACGCACAAAATAACAGCTACTAAACCTTGTTTTCTGACTGGGAAAAAAAATATTAAAATTTTAACCTCTATAACTTCATTTCAGTTTTTTCTGTAAAAAGTGAGATAACGCCGGAGATTCAGTGTCGAAAATTACATCAATAAACCAAATTTTAAAATTTTCACTAAAGTTTGAAATTTCCACAGGTGCAGCCAAATGGAAAGCATCCATCTATATATATATATGTTGGTTTCAAATTTTGGCACAAGGCCAGCAATTTCGGGAGAGAGAAGTAGGACGATTAGATCTATCCCAGTGCGGTACTTATTTTCTCCAGTGGGGAGGGTAAGTCGTTCACATCGACTCCAGTGCTCAGCTGATAATTATTTTATAGATCCCGAAAGGATAAAAATAAAAATCGACTACCGCGGAATTAGAACTCAGAACGTAAGGACGAACGAAATCCCGCTAAGCATTTTCCTCGGCAAGCTAGCGATTCTTTTCTACGCTAGGTACAAGGCCTGAAATTTTGGGGAGAGGGCCAGTCGATTAGATCGACCTCAGTGCGCAACTGGTACTTAATTCATTGACCCAGAAAGGATGAAAGGCGAAGTAGACCTCGGCGGAATTTGAACTCACAACGTAGCGGCAGACGAAATACCGCAAATCATTTCGCCCGGCGTGCTAACGTTTCTGCCAGCTCACCGCCTTATCCCTCTCTATATATATCGCACAAGCAAACACACACACACACACACACACACACACACACACACACACACACAAATATATGCATATATAAAGAGTGGAGGAGAAAATAAAGTTGATTGATAGATAGATAGATAGGTAGATAGATAGATAGATAGATAGATAGACGTCATGTATTCAGAGTATGACACGAAGAAGTGTTTTTATATTTTATTACACACAGGTATTGAGTTCAAATACCGCCGGAGCCGACTTTGCCCTTCATCCTTTTGGAATCAATAAAGTAAGTACCAGTTGAGTGTTGAAGTCGATGTAATCGACTTACACGCCCCTCCGAAATTGCTGGCCTTGTTCCAAAACATGAAATCCATATACATATATGTATATATAAACGTATTTGCGTACAAGTTATACGTGAACAAGTTTTATTTCTATTTATTCGTTTATTTATTTGTTTTCTGAGAGGAAAATTAATTGAAAATCAACTATGTAATCACAACAGCCATCTTGCTCATCAGTATTATTGCCTTGACTGTTTATCTTAACGATGTTATCTCACATAGTTCACTTCCTATCCATGCTAAAAGGAATTTCATTTGTATTTCTTCTACACCATCACCACCTACAATGGTATCACAACTACTCATCACCAACAACAACAACAACAATGAAAACTACTGCTAATTATTATAATTAACTGGATTCCTCTTTCTCGTCAACATTCTTCATATATATATATATTTATACACACACACACACACACACACACACACACACACACACACACACACACACACACACACACACACACA
>NC_068982.1:42597252-42599274 GCF_001194135.2 Octopus bimaculoides | reverse complement strand
GTGTGTGTGTGTGTGTGTGTGTGTGTGTGTGTGTGTGTGTGTGTGTGTGTGTGTGCGTTTGTTTCTCTCCACCCCTTGACAACCGGTGTAGGTGTGTTTACATTCCGAGATATATGATCGAAACCATGAATGACTTCAGTCTTTGATGGGTCTTACAAGACATGTGCCTAAACTATAGGAAATTATTTTATCTAACATCTATCACAGGATACTCCATCTAGAAATGCTTGTTGTTACTAATCTGCGTCCTTTTATGCTGTCTTAGCTAATCCCAGTCTCAAATAATCTGTTTCAATTAACCCATGCATGATGATGTCTCAGTAAATATATATTTATTCATTTTTTTTATTTGACTTGTTTTAGTTATTGGAATACGGCCATGCCGGGGCACCGCCTTGCAGTATTTCGTAGAAAAAAAATCGACCCCAGTAACTTATTTTTTAAGGTACTTATTTATCACTCCCTTTTGTGAAACCGCTAAGTTACGGTCACGCAAACCAACCAACACTTGTTGACAAGTGGTTACGAGCTACATACACAAACACAAAGACACAAATATAAACACACACAATTTCCGTCTACTAAATTCACTCACAAAGAATTAGTCAGCCCGGAGGTATGGTAGAACACACTTGCTCGAGGTGCCTTGCAGTGAGACCGAACCCGAAACCATCAGGTTATGTCCTACACTTATGTAGGACATTTCTTCCGTAAGAGTCATTTGGGTATTTTCCAACAAATTGAGTATATTCCGTTGAATATTCGACAGAAAAATATAATGGATAATTAAATAAACTAATCTGAAGCAATTTAATAAAAAAGAAAGTCAACTAGTTGTATTTTTTTAGTGGTAAGAGAGGTTCTGAATTTTGTCTCACATGCATAATATATCACTGTCCCGCGTGTTATCAGCTAGTTAACTTCAATGAAATAAATTCTCCTCTTTCTCCCCCGCTTCATCCCTATTTTCGTCATCATCGTTCTTGTCATAATTGCGGTTGTCATCATCACTATCTTTTATGACATTCTTCTTCGCTTAATAATCACTTTTATCGTCTCTTTTATCAATACGCTCATGAACGTTATGTATATCTGTATGTCATGCGTTGTGTGTAGGCGCCTTACGGCGTCTGGAGAAGAGTGAAGCTTTAGGCTATCGACAAATTCTCTACTACCGTCACATAAGTTGAACTGAACCTCAACTGACGTGGGCGCTATAATAGCTGATGTTGCACTGCAAGAAATCTTAGTTAGTTAAAATTACAACATTAATGGGCCATAATGGGGAACGACCTTGAAGAGCTTAGTCGCTAGACAGGGTTTGTCTCCATGATAAACGCTCATCACCTGCACAAGATAGCGCTGAACGGCTGGCTGTACAGACCATTGCGATAGAGAGGCAACAAAGAGGCGATACAAGGACAATTTGTAAACATCCCTTGGTGCTTGTCACATCGAATTTCGCCACTGGTCCACCCTAGCCGAGGATACCTGGCATCTCAGCATCAACCATGCTGTCTCTTCCTTTCAAAACACTTGCAGGACCACTCTCAAGGACAAAAGTGCAGGAGGTAAAACCCGCAACAATACGCCATCAAATCCTGACCTGACCTCCTTCAACTGCAGCCACTGCGGACATGCCCGTTTGTGCTGCATTGGCCTTGTCAGCTACGAGCGTACCAGCAGACAATGTGGACCCCATGCCCTTCATAATTTTCGTTTGCGAAACCAAGCGAAGAAGGAATAAAATACATACATACATACATACATACATACATCAAACTTCAGCTTCTATCCTGTATTACAAATTTACACATTTATACCAGTAACGATTTGAGTATTTGGTTTTGTAAGTAAATGCCTAACTGTCAGTCTGTATAAGCTTAGATTGTCAAAAAAAGAAATCAACCAACTGATTCGCACATTACAAATACAATCTGTAAGCAGAACAGTAAAACTGTGCAACACATTTCTCAGGTTTAAAATATGATATTGTTTTCCTTATCCACATTCCAAAGATGG
>NC_068982.1:42589790-42595281 GCF_001194135.2 Octopus bimaculoides | reverse complement strand
ATGCATCAAATGGAGCAACAGCTGGGACAAAGGCGCATACAGGAGTGGTGATGTGAAACACCCCAGACTGAGGAAATCAGAAACGCCATGTTGGTGTTCTAGTATGACCACAGCCGCATAGCTGAAACGAGTAAAAGCGTAAAAGAGTATACAAACACACACACACACGCACACACACACACACACGCACACAAACACACACACACACACATACACACATATACACGTGTGTGTGTGTGTGCAGCTTATGATAAAAACGTTGTCAGCAAAAGTGTTGCTGCTAGAATGAACTAATATTTCACGATTGTATGTCACCATTTGACATATATTGTTTTGTCATTTTACTCTGTATGTTGGGAGAACATGATAGCGATTTCCGTCTCATCTTCCACTTGATTTAACAAGCAGTAATCTTATAGTTTGTAAGTCAGGTATCCAACCTGTCTCAGACTCATTTTGATTACAACAAGTTACCTACTGGCTCCTTTTGGGTTAGAAAATATCCAGCTTGACTGGTAAACAAAACCGGAAATATCACGCTAACAAAGTTTTAAGAGGTGGGATACATAACTATAATTAGTATTGTAGAAGAAAAGGGTTGAAAAATCGATAGACCGACATATTAAATGATGTTTGCTTATGTCCATTTAGATCAGTGGTTCTAAACCAGGGCCCATATGAGCCCTGGGGGTTCATATAAGATTTATGGGGATCAATGTTAGTAAAATAGTAAACTGGGCGTCCACAGTAGTATTTTAAGTGTCGATGAAAAGTTTATATCTAAATGTATCTATTGCAAGAAACAGTTCTCTAACCTTTTACATAGTTTAACTTGCGCAAGTTGATGTGTGAATAACAAAATTGGAATCTTGAAAGAGGCATCTACTACAGGATAGGGTAGAGAGGACGGACGTTTAAGAAAAATTCACAAAATCATTAATTTTAGCTCCACATAAATTTTATTGACATCAATGTGTTCGTATTGAATTAGCATTTGTCAATATCAAGTGTGGAAAACATCTATCATGTGATGTCCATTTTTAATGATGCATTTCAGCAAGCTTGTCTGACGCGTTCCACATTTTCCGGGTTCCGTACCGTTCGTGGCGTCCCCACTGGTCTCCTATTCATTAGTGTACCTCGTGTACGAAATGCATTCACGTAACGTAAGATTGTGCTACGGATGGGAACAGCCTGATTTCAGTGAATGTTGAAGTGACGCCAAAACTCACGCTGAACTACCTTGACAGACTCGTTATTCTTCACGTAACTGTCATAAGAAAACGCGCGATGCTCTATTGTCCACAGCACTATGGCTTCACTTGAGAACAAAAAAATGCTAAGACACCACGGATCGAACGGTATCTGTCGGACATATGTCCCTCCCCTTGGAGTTGAGTAATAGCCATTTCAAAAACGTCCGTCCTCTCTGCTCCATCCTGTATATATCTTGTATTTAAGCATCAAATGGCTATGGGGATCCACCAGAATGATATAGTAATCAAGATATGGTTGAGAACCACTGACTTAGATTCTGACTCAGTTGGATCCCCGCAAGTGTCCGTTTTTTATCTGCGTTTTCCCAGGTTATATAAAAATATAACTGGAGTCGAAGTATTCATATACTGTTCATGTACTGGTGTCGAAGTATTCGTGGAGTACCTTCCCCTAAAATGCGAGTACTTCCCCATGATTTTCTTTTCTTTCTTTTTTTCCTTCAGAACTCAACTTCTAAGGGGATTGCGGTGGTGCAGTCGAGAAAAAAACGATGTACCACAACCCCGTTCTATAGTTGACTGCAGTAGATTTCTTATAGAGAAAAAAGAAAGAAGAATCGAGCCTATTACTGCTATACTTGTGGATTAATTATCGATCCAGAAAGATTAAATGCCAAGTTGACGCTAGTGCAATTTGAACTTAGATCACAGAGGGCCAGTACATCACGGCATACTATGCGACGCTGTCACCACTCCGCTACTTCACGGCTTTTAATGTTTCTCATTAGATATTTTGCACACTCACCCACGCACATCCATACGAGCGCGCACACACATGAACAGTGAGTGCTACAAAGTAATTTGTCTTATTACTCTGTCTCGCGTATGTACCTTTACACCTGATCAGTTATTCATTCCTGCATCACGACGCCGATCAAATCAGCTTTATACCAGTCAGAGTAATAAGGTTGATATATACTACAGAAAGCGCTGATGATGATGTTCCGAGAATATACGCAGTTAGTTATTGAAACCAATAAAAAAAAACTGCGTATTTTATTCCAATTTTTGCACTGTATAAGTCATGTCTAAAATACGGTGTTTTATTTTATTGTTACTTTTGATACTCCTTCCAAATATATCCTTCCTTACACATTTCATCCCAATGTATTTTTGATACCACTCCCTCTCCAAATACATACAGTAATTGCTTCTTCTTGTCCGTTCTTTCACGTCCTTGCCTGCGCTTATTATCTACTCGTCGTCATCCCTCGTAGACAATCATAGAATGCTGTCATTAGCTGAAATGTTCCTGTAAATGGCTCTCAAATCTAACATTGCTGTCGTCAGTTCTAATTGAATGATTCGATGGGGTCAGACTATCAATGTTAAGTTACTCCTACCCTTAATATTATCAACATTTCACTGCCGTAACGCCTCGTATACTCATACGGATCATGCGTACACGTACTCATACACATATACAACACAGATGCAGAGGTACACATACTGATACATACATACCGGAAGATAGACGGAGAGGAGCTTTTAACTTCGAAATTTCTATGCATACTTGTATACAAATATGTATGCATGCATGCATACATGCATACATACATACATACATACATGCATACATGCATGCATGCATGTATGCACCCATCCATCCATCCATCCATACATACATAATATTAATAGCGTTGCGAGAGTTTCTCATTCCGTCTTTCTTTAAATATTCTTCATGCACAAAAGTATGCATATATCTCGCTGGTATGAGGTCGCACCGGCATCCGTATGATTGCAAGGCAGGCATGAGCTACCGGAATTTTATTCCGGGTGACCAGTTTCAATACAATGTCTGCTACAAACAAATCTGCAAGTCATGTGGAGGATTGAAAAGGCACTTTTATATTTATAATAAAAAAAAACGAGAAGCGGGAAATGAGATATTGATGCAATGTATTTGATCAGCTCTTTGAACGCCTTTCACGACTTAAAAAGTTATTTAAAATTTCATACAAAGAAAGAGCAATTATAGACACAAGAAGAGATCATGTTCTGCAAGGAGCTAGCAGCCACCGTACGGATACACTCACACTCACACACACACACACACACACGCACGCACGCACGCACGCACTTACACTCACACACACACACTCACACATATACATGTGTGTGTGAATATTTGTACGACTCTTACCCTTTGTTCCTCCTTCACTTTTCTCCCTTGTTGTTTCATCCCCTCTCTCTCTTTGTCTTTCTCTCTCATCCTCAGTCCCTCTGATTTTTGTTCCCTTTTTCGCATTCCTTAATCTCTTTTTCCTTCTCTCGTACTCCTTAATTCCGCTACTTCTCTCTCTCTCTCTCTCTCTCTCTCTCCCCCTCCCCCTCGTTCTTCAGTCCCTTTGATTTCTTCTTCCCTCTATCGTATCCCTTAATCCCTTTTCCCACCTCCCTCTTATTCCTCAATCCCTTTGCTTTCCGTCGTCTTCGCTTGTCTCCCTAGTACCCTTTCTCTCTCTGGCTCGCGCTCTCTCACTCTTTCTCTCTCTTCTATTCCCTCTCTTTTTTAGTCCCTTTTGATTTCTTTCCCTTCTCTCCTGTTCCTTAGTTCTTCTACCCCCTTAAACTTTTTCGCTCTCCTACCACATGATCGCTGTCCAGCTAAGGCATTATCCTCCTTTTTCAACCAGCCACCGTTCGAGCAGGTCACTTTTCTCTGCCCTCTCACTTGGGTTTGTTGATGGGCACCGCGAAGCTGATACGGATTGGGAATTGGAGTCTCCGAAATGAAAAGAGTATTTTGATCATGATGAAATGAGGGGAATTCTTGTTAATTTCAGAATTGAGCAAAATTGTGAGTAACGTTCCGGAGATAAGATCAGATATGCCTCTTTTGAGTCGGTTTTTCCCATCCTCTGCTCAGAGTAAACAAAATTTGTAACACCGACATACCAGGAATTCTCCTTGGACCAAAATACATATGTGTGTGAAATTTGGTGAAAATCGGACAAGCAGTGTTGACGTGATGCGCAAGCCCACACACAGACAGACAGACATCCTCAGTTTTATATATATAGATTATTTTTATTATCATTATTATTATTATTATTTATATAAGGCAGCGAGATGGCAGAATCGTTAGCACGCCGGGCGAAATGCTTAGCGGTATTTCGTCTGCCGCTATGTTCTGAGTTCGAATTCCGCCGAGGTCGACTTTGCCTTTCGTCCTTTCAGGGTCGATAAAATTAGTGCCAGTTACGCACTGGGATCGATGTAAATCGACTTAATGCCTTCTCCCAAATTTGAAACCTTGTGCCTCCAGTAGAAAGGATTCTTATTATTATTTATACATCATGTATACGCAAATGGTGTTTAAAATTCACGACATTTGTTTCAGTAGAACTTTATTTAATGTAGTAGTAGAGAATTATAAAATCCACAGGTAAAATTTTAAACCGGGAAGATTTTAAACCTCGACCAGGACATAGCCTACATTTGTTGAGCTAAGACACAAACACACACACACACACACACTTACCTCTTGCCTCGTCATCAAAATCTGCTTCCACCTTTTGTCTTCGAGATCCAGATTGTTCCCCGTATACATTTCGATATCTTGTACGAATTTCTTCCTTTATCTCTTCTCTTTCCTTCTTAATTTCTTCTTTTCCATATGTATCTGTCGTCGATTCCTGTTATTTTCTTACATTACATCTCTTACTTGTCATTGTCCTTTCAACGTTCCCGCATTCATTCATACTCTATCATCCCCTTTCCTCTTTTCCCCCGTCCCTATGTGCGTCATTAAATTCTTGCTGCTGACTTCTTCCCTAACACACACACACACACTATATATATATATATTCTTTTTCTATCATTCTTTTACTTGTTTCAGTCATCTGAGTGCCGCCATGCTGGAGCACCGCTTTTTAGTCGAAGAAATCGACTCCAGGACTTATTCTTCATAAACCTGGTACTTACTCTATCGGTCTCTTTTGCCGAACATTGGTTGTCAAGCGATAAGGTAGGGAGGGAAAAACAGACACAGAGAAACACACATAAATACGCCCCCCCCCATATATATATACATATATATGACGGGGTTATTTTCAGTTTCCGCCTACCAAATTCACTCACAAGGTTTGGTCGCCCCGAGACTATGAAAGAAGCCAAAGTACCACGCAGTGAGACTGAACCCTGAACCATGTGGCTGGGAAGCAAGCTTCTTACCACACAGCTGTGCTTCGCCTATATATATATATATATAT
>NC_068982.1:42588066-42589447 GCF_001194135.2 Octopus bimaculoides | reverse complement strand
TATATATATATATATATATATTATATTATATTATATTATATTATATTATTTCTGTAAATATAATATGTGACAGTTATTCGGTAGCCATGATAAAACTCCGAGTTTCGGATGTCGAGGCGGAAACCCACGCCGGCATCTCTTCAGTTATCGAGCCATAGAAAAAAAAATGCTATGAAAATGACCGTTAAAACAAAGGGAAATTACTGTGCGATTGACCGTTATTAAGACAAAAGTCCTATTAGAATGATCGCTAAGTAAGGGGAGAGAGTAAAGGTAATGGAGTAAAAATGTTCATAGTAATCGCTTAAGCGCGTATGTACATACATGCACATGCGCGCCCGCACACCCACGTTCATGCGCCTATATTTATATACTCATCCACTCTCACTTGAAACACACACATGCTCACCCACACATTCGCCAAAAAACATATACATACTCGCATACAGCCTCGCACGCACACACGCGCACACAAAAAGGGTTGATAAACAGTCTATATACGCACATGCTCGCATGCATGCACGCACACATGTCTATATACGCACATACTCGCACACACGCCCACATCCACACGTGCGCGCAAAAAATTCCATATACACGTCTATATACGCACAGGAAAAATGCAGGGTGGAAGATAGAATACAGAAAAATTATGTGTAAAAAATATATAAGCAATAAAACTATAAACCAATATCTCTATAAATATGTAAAAAATATATTTAAAAATATATTAGAAATATAAGTAAAAGTATAGAGAGATGGAAAGCTTGTATGTGGACACAATATAGAAATAAAGTCTTATATGTAAACTTAGGGGGACCAAAAACGTAACAAATATTTAGTCACATGTGGCGGGATCTAAGCTGCTTTTCCAGATGAGCCATCTTTCCATATCACAAAGATCGCACTTTCCATATCAGAAAGATCGCACTTTCCATATCACAAAGATCGCACTTTCCATATCACAAAGATCGCACTTTCCATATCACAAAGATCGCACTTTCCACTGCCGTTGGTGTAGAGCTTACACTTGGCTAAGATCTTCCAATGGATTTTGTAACTGACACCTTTATCTTTTAAGGACCATATATGACTGGATAATTTGGTCGTTTTCCTTTTATCCCAGAGCCTGAAGCTCAAGGTGTGATTATTGAACCAGGCCTTGAAATTACCCTCTGTAAGACCCACGTATTTATTCGTCGAAACTGTGTCCTTAGTGGATATAGAGTCTACGGTTGCTTCATAAATGACGGTCTCGGACATGCAAGCTCCATTTAGCGGGCACAAATTTTTATCCCTGCATGAACAGTTGGTTTCATATTGTGGTTTTTGTGTGTTGTGTGAGATTATATTTTTAAAATTAGTAGTTCAGCCATATGTA
>NC_068982.1:42579203-42587057 GCF_001194135.2 Octopus bimaculoides | reverse complement strand
TGGGTAATTGGCATGTTTTTCTATGCTTTTTTTTTTGTCTTTGGATAGCTGACCTTTTGTTTTGTTTTTATTTTGATTTTAGCATGTGTCTTCTTGTCTTTTTTTTTTTTATTATTCTCTGACTTGTTAATTTTCTTATTTCGTTTTCTCTAGTTTACATCTATTTAAACGGGTCAAAAAATAAGGTCAGAAAAACGATCTTCAAAGAATAAAAAGTAAATGAGGAGGGAAGAGAAATAAAGAGCGGGTAAGAAGGAAGGGAAAAAAAAAGCACAAGAGGGAATGAGGTGTTTCGGGGGTTTTGCCACGAGATATGCAGCCATGTAGAAACATCATTGATTTGTTTCGGATTTAGAAGCGTAGTTCTTGGTCTCAGAGTGGTCACCGTTGATCTCTTTAAGGAATATCAGATGAAATCTGACAAAAAAAAAATGAGATGATAACAACAGTAGTAGTAGTAATAGTAGTCATTTCTACTAAAGGCACAACGCCTGAAATTTAGCAGAAGGGGACAAATCGATTTCATTGACCCCAGTGTTTCACTGGGTCACTGGGACTTAATTTATCGACCCCGAAATGATGAAGTCGACCTCAGCGGAATTTGAACTTAGAATGTAGAGACGAGAGGAATAAGGCTAAGCATTTTGTCCAGCGTGCTAACGATTCTGCCAGCTCGCAGCTTTAAATAATAATAATAATAATAATAATAATAATAATAATAATAATAATAATAATAATAATAATAATAATAATAATAATAATAACAACAACAACAACCTTTTGTACTAGAAGCACAAGGCCTGAAACTTTAGGAGAAGGGATTAGTCGATTTCGTCGATTTCAAATATCCCAGTAACATATCCAATCTCGAAGGAACTTGAGTTAAGGACGTTAAGCATTTTGTTCGACGCGCAAACCGCCAGATCGCTGTTTTAACAGCAGCAACAACAACAGTAGCAGCAATAGTTGTGGCAATTATAATAATAATAATAATTATTATTATTATTATTATTATTATTATTATTATTATTATTATTATTATTATTTTTATTTTTATTATTATTATTATTATTATTATTATTATTATTATTATTATTATTATTATTATTATCATCATTATTTATCCTTTCTACTATAGGCAGAAGACCTGGAATTCGGTGGAGCTGGGATAATCGATTACATCGACCCCAGTATTCAACTGGTACTTATTATTATTGAGGTCTTGAAGACAGTCAGAAGATATTACGAGTGACGTAAAGAAAATGAAGAACAAAGAATATAGTAGAGTTGTTACGAGCAGTTTGCTTCCTTGACACGGCCTGAATTATCAGAAAGTAACTAGATAGCTGAAGAGAATAAAAGCATGGAACCGTAGGATACTGGCAGCTACTCCTGCGAGATTCCAGGAATTCCAACAATACCTGAATTATACTTAATTTTTTTCTCAAACAATCTATCACATATTTGCAAGGGAGATAAATAATTTTGGTAGAATCAATTCATTTTCTTTATCTAGCTCATTAAATAAATTAATTATTGTTGTATAGTGAAACTGTACACCCCTCCCGGTAAAAAGTGGTAGTAGCCGACTATTATAAATAGTCCAGTAGCTGGTCGACAGGAAAAGGTCAGAAGTACATGTAGACTGTGTTGATAGTCGTGTCTATGCTGATATAGTAATCAGACTGTGATACTGACTAGTCGTAATGACGCTCCAACTCTTTGACTGTACGACTGGGGATCGTGCAGTGCTAGATAGTATATTCTATCGACGACTTCGGAATATAAGAATATCTGCCTGGGCGAGAACCGTCGTCAAAGGACAGGTACAACGGTGGCAAAAGACCGATTTACAACAACTCTAATCATGTATATTTTATATATTTAATTATTTTCCCTTCTTCAACCGTAAAATACTTAATATTGATTACAAATTTTGGCACAAGGCCAACAATTTCGGGGCAGTGGGTAAATCGACTACATCGACCACCGTATTCAACTGGTACTTATTTTATCGACCTTAAAACGATGAAAGGTACAGTCGACTTCGGCAGAATTTGAACTTAGAACGTCAAGACGGACGAAATACCGGTAAGCATTTCACATGACATGTAAACGGCTCTACCAGCTCACCACCTTTAAAATACTTAATAATCCTTAATAGAAGCAGCTATTTTGCTGTTTTCTTGAAGCTTCTAAGTAAGAGGTGTCTGAAGATCTATCAATCTCATTATTTATTTCATTAACTGGAAACTTTTTTAAAAGAAAGAAGTTGAATAATGTCCGCAGAAAATAATTAATGTAAATGAGTGACCTCCCAATGGGCTTTTTAGTTCACAGTTCATAGCTTATTAGTTGTATAGAAAGTTCGTGCGCATGTGTGCACATGTTACACCGGGAGGAACAGATTTATATAGAGACAAGCAGTCTCATAGATAGATAAAAAAAAATAGAGAGGGATAGAGCGAGAGAGATCTGCAATCTAGCTCAAACCAAGCCTACCCGAGATCACCTGACACACCTTCTGCCCCTACTCTGTTCCACCTGTCATAAAATGCACTGAATTCAATTCTTTCACTGACCCCATACAAACACGCCATCAAAAAAGTTATCCCCTTAAATATTTTCTCTGGCGAGGGGTTTTACCTCAAACGTCGAATTACAGACATTCAGTCTAACATCCTGTATCACCAGTTTTTGTGAAATTGCAATGTCAATGTTGTTTGGCTGGGGCTGGTTGCTGAAACGCTGGCCGCTTGAGATTTGAACTGTTATTTCTTGCGTCGGGGGATAGAAAGGGTCGACGAATTCTGTTGAGATTTTTTGCAACAAACATTTATTCATTTCGTATACAAGCAAGAGACAAATATTGTTATTACTACGAAACTGGCTGGTGTAGTAGCACAGCTGTTGTTATTGCAATTGACTAAGAATCGTTATAATTATTACAAGTGGTGTTGGGTTTCTGCAACTGAGTGATTGTATTCATAAAGTTAACTGATAGTTGTTGTGTTAGTGTCTGATAGTTCATTAAGTTGATCAGCACGGTTCAGCCACTGCTCGCATTTGTTCGTCGTCCGTCTGCATGGTCTCTCTACTACATCTTGAGGTCTCTCTCTCTCTCTGGCGGTCGCGATGTGTCAATTTTTATACTGATTGAAGGACTCAGAAAGTAGCCCACCAAAAGTTGAAATTATCACTGGAGCCAATTTCACGTGAAGTCGTGATAGGTCAGATCTTGCTGATCACGTGGGTAACATTCCAGCGAATCGCGACACCGGCTGATTGCTGAATATTCTGCCACAGTTGCATTCGTTTTGCAGAGCTCGCAAGACCACTGCCACGTTGGTTTCGGATTCACTTAATAAAAAAGCAAATCATTTCTTTAAAACAGGATATGTTGTGATCTCTTTACCTTTCATGTTTCTTATTCACCAACAACAACCACTACCAGAATGCATAGGCTAGGTTTTGACTTCCGTGCTATCGTAGAGTTACCTGATACATAGGAAATGAACTTTTATTTACCAAGGAATTTTTTTTTTTATCAATGTTAAAGTAAATGTTGACTTTTGTTTAAGTTTTGGCTTTTGTTTTAAATCCGCTATCGTTGTTTACTTGGGAGAAGCAATCTGCGATAAATTTATCTTAAACTACAACAAACTATAACATTTTAAAGAAAAACTCTACCCAACATGATAAGTAAAGTGATATGTTTATTGATAACATCTTGTTTGTGACTGGAAGTTGGTTAATATTTCCTATTAAAGATGTCGGATATCGTTCAATATAACTAGTTGTGTCTGGCTACTTAATTATGACTCCCGACTTGAGTTTATTCTTCTTTTTAGTTTTCCAGTTATATCGCTACATTTCTACTTAATTAATGTAGGTACTGGTATCTTCAAACTTCCATGACCCTATTTAACGCATTTAATGACAAGTAACATTACACACAACATAAATTATCCAATATTATTAATAGTATTTAAAGCGGCAAGCTGGCAGAAAGGTTACCTCGTCAGGCAAAATGCTTAGCGGTATTTCGTCCGCATTTACTTTCGAAATCAAATTCCGCCGAGGTCGATTTTACCTTTCTTCCTTTTGGCGTCCATAAAATAAGTACCAACTGAAGACAAGTCGAGATAATCGACTTATGCCATCCCCCCAAATTGCTGGCCTTGTGCTAAAATTTGAAACCAGTATTACTCATAGTGTTGTTAGCACAGTTCTTAAGCGATACACCAGCATTCTTTAAGAGTAGAAACTATTCTAAGCTAGTGGTAATATCTGGGCAAATCTGAGTTAGCAACCAGCTTTCAATATCCAGTGGAGATTTCACTTCAAGTGCGTTGCTAGTATTCCCTTGGAAGCTATAAAATCTTCCAATTTCTTTTCCTGTTTTCTACTCCCACATAAATATTAAGTCATGGAAAATAGACACACAGCATTAGTTTGGTACAATACTTTCATGTCCATAATAGGGTAAATACTTTCATGGATGCGATGCAATGGCAGCTTTGATTACAAACCAACTCAACAATGAGTATAACAGATAGTAATAAGGGTATAATGTATGTAAATATAAAAAATGAACACCAAAGTGTGAGAAAACACCATAAGATTTTGATTTTCAAGCAAACTTTACGAAAGTAAAGAGCAAAATGAAGTGTGGTTGTAAATATTCTCATTTTCCCCATACATTTTCATTTTGTATAACCATTGTATTCACCTTGAAATTTAAATTTAGTTGTAAATTTTCTCACTTCTCCCGAATAAATTCATCAAGTATAATAATTCTATTGGCCCTAGTATATAAATTTTTATCGAGTTTGAAGTTAATATTTCTAAAATAGGTTTTAATTCTTATTTGCAGTAGTTAGTTTGTAACTGAATGTGTACGAGTTTATCTTCACTTTATTGTATTCTTAATGCATTACAGTATATGTGTACGTATGTATCTTTTTTCTATATTCACACTCACACACACATCGTCATCCATAGATAGGTAAATATACACAAATTAACAGAGAATAAGAATGAAAGAAAGAAAGCAAAAAAGAAAGTGACTGTGTCAGTATTGCCACACAGACATATATTCATATACATATATGTACACACACATGTATATGGTAATATATACACATTCGTGCGTATATACATAGACACACATATATACGCAGACGTATTTATAACATTCAAACACATTAGTACAGACGTTGTAAACTCCCACGTGTCACAAATGTATATGTCTTCTGCTCTGTCAGAAAGGCGAAAGTCAAGAAACGTGACCCTGTCTTCAAAAGAAATCAGAATCCCACGCCATATCCAATGCGTCCCTAAACACTGTTAGAGTGGATTGGGAGCCTGTACAGCCAGATAGAAGGAATCGACGATGAAAGCGCTTTCAGATTAATTTCACATATCATCTAACTTGTTTTGTAATCTCAGCTAATATCCAGTATTCCATAAGCGCATCATGAAGCAGAAATTGAACTGTGTGTAGTACCAGGTCAGTTATGATTGAATAGACATAACTGATGACAATTCCAGTCGTGACCATACCATCGTTCTATAATATGATAGGGTGTGATTTAAGAAACATTGAGCCTCCATTTCTTGTAGGTCGATCATGTAAGAAGTTCCCAAATTTGGAGAACTGTTGTAGTTTAGCCTCTGGCCAAGTAGATCTTTGATCAATTGCGTTCCAGCCATGACATTCTTATTTTAAATGTATCAATGCTTACATTATCTAGTATAATCAGAGTGAATACTCAGTTAGTATTCGACCTGCGCAATGAAATCGAACCCGAAACCATGTGGATGTAAAGAAAAGAGAGGTAAGAACCACACAGCTATGTATATGCGATGGTAAAAGCTGAATACCCTTGATCATGGATCTACTCGGTTAGAGCTGACCTGGGTCTGAGGATATGTAAAATAACAACCCTGATAAAACATCGATCCTGCTGAGTAGAGTAGTAACATCGTTTTCTACTATAGTGGTTAGAGAATGCGATTACCATTTTTTCAATGGGTTAATAAGAGGCGGGAGAGTAGTTTCCATGACTATTCTCATAGTTTCCATGACTGATTGCGGATCAGAAGAAATTATCCATAAACCAATCACCTAACCTGAATGTATGCAACGGAGTGGATTTCGCTAAAGGTAATCAAAGGCCAGGTGGTGGTGTTAAATCAAATAACGGTTTGAGTTTATCACTTAAGAACCAGTTTTCGACAGTTTACTTGTACCCAATGCTATTCATGAGGCCTTGGGTCAGCCTAGGCTTCAGTAGAAGGCACTTGCCTGAGGTAGTGGAGGCGCGTGGCTTAGTAGTTAGAATGTTGGACTCATGATTGTAAGATTATGGTTTCAGTTCCTGGACCGAGCCACGCATTGTGTTCTTGAGTAAAGCACTTCATTTCACGTTACTCCAGTCCACTCAGCCGGTAAAAATGAGTAATCTTGTGATCAGCATATTGTCCAGCTGGGGAAATTAAACGTCATGAAACCGGCCCTTATGAGTCGGCATGACACGAGGAAGTAACTTTACTTTTGTCGTTGTCTAAGGTGCTGTACGTTGAGACTGAACTTAAAACTATACATCTTCGAAAGGAAATTCCTTCGTATTTCTTTCTGCACGTTGTTGTACATCATCTTCGGTAGATTATAATCAGTTTAACCCTTTTACTATGGGAAGTGAATTTTAATATAACAACTTATCTTTTGTTGAGGAATATCATGTCTGAAATAATTTTCTTTTGAGATATGTCAAGTTTACTGAGTTTACATGACTTACAGAAGTTATCCAATCCTGTTTTTTTTATTATTATTTTTTTTTTGTAGATATTTAATATAATTACTGTGGAGGCGCAATGGCCCAATGGTTAGGGTAGAGGACTCGCGGTCGTAAGATCGCAGTTTCGATTCCCAGACCGGGCGTTGTGAGTGTTTATTGAGCGAAAACACCTAAAGCTCCACGAGGCTCCGGCAGGGGATGGTGGCGAACCCTGCTGTACTCTTTCACTACAACTTTCTCTCACTCTTACTTCCTGTTTCTGTTGTGCCTGTAATTCAAAGGGTCAGCCTTGTCACACTGTGTCACGCTGAATATCTCCGAGAACTACGTTAAGAATACACGTGTCTGTGGAGTGCTCAGCCACTTGCACGTTAATTTCACGAGCAGGCTGTTCCGTTGATTGGATCAACTGGAACCCTCGTCGTCGTAAGCGACGGAGTGCCAAGAACAACATAATTACTGGAATAAACATGAACTTTAATTTTGCAAGGAAAAAGTTAAAACAAATCTCCGGTAATTACTGATTACAAACTGACAAATATTGTATTCAAATTTAAAAAAAAAAAGAAAGAAAAAGAAACTATATGAAACAAATATGATGTGTTCCAGTATCGTTCGATTTAAGAACTGAGCGTACCATAAAAAAATGAAATTTATATGTAATGGTTTTAAAGATCTCTCACAAGACCCCAGTTTTGTATTGGAGAGAACATATTGTTTATTTGATTCAGTTTACAAAATATACAAGCTTTTTTTTTTTACTTGTTTCAGCCCAATGCTGAGGGCACCGCTTTAAAGGACGTCAATCGAAAATATTGTTCCCAATACTTACGTTTCTTAAAGTCTTATACTTATTCTATCGGCCTTTTTGCTGAACAGCTCTATCGCAGGGACATAAGCGAGCAAACACCGGTTGTTAAGTGGTGTGGAGTTGCAAAGAGAAGCACACACTATGCTCACATGGACAACTATATATAAATATATATATATATATATATATATATATAGATAGATAGATAGATAGATAGATATGTATGTATGTATATATATA
>NC_068982.1:42573298-42575111 GCF_001194135.2 Octopus bimaculoides | reverse complement strand
AGGCTTACCGACTGGAAATAAAAGGACAATTGTGGATACCTATTATTGGCTCAACTGCTTTCATAAGTACAGTAAATTGAGTTAGATTTATGCAAAATAGCGTAGAAAAGAGTTATGGCTTAGGTAATTTGATTAATTTAACCGAAAATGGGCTAAGAGAAATGTAGTGGGTTTATTTTAGAAAATCGTAGATAAATATCTATTTCTTTATTGCCCACAATGGGCTAAACATAGAGGAGACAAGCAAGGACAGACAAAGGGATTAAGTCGAATGCATCGACCCCAGTGCGTAACTGGTACTTATTTTATCGGCCCCGAAAGGATGAAAGGTAAAGTCGACCTCGGCGAAATTTGAACGTAACAACAGACGAAACACCGCTAAGCTTTTCACCCGACGTGCTAACGTTTCCGCCATCTCGCCATCTCCGCCTCATGAGTATTGAGAGGTGAACTTCAGTTTTCATGAAATTGTGCGTTATCTCTCTGCCTGTCTGTCATCATTAGTTCTACTACCACGGCCATATTCTCGTCCTCCTCCTGTACCACTACTATGACTACCGTATCACCACTACCAACACCACCATTTTTAGTCCTATGATTAAAGTATACTATGCAAGTCGCTGTTAGGAAGTGACTATAGAGTTCTCATTGATTCATACAATACAGGAAGTTGTTGCAGTGTAGAAAGACGGTATTGGAAGTGTATTTACTGTAAAGGGAGACAATATTACTGACCATATTACAAATCAGTCGGTTTACTTAATAAACTAATATCAGGCGGAAAGATACTTCGGTTTAGTCTCTTACCGTTTGCATATTAAATAAATGCGCTCACACACACGTACACATACGCACACACACACACACACACGCGCGCACGCACGCACATACACACACACATACACACACACACTCACACTTTTTTGTTGTTGTCTTTTAAAGTTTCATCCCACACTATTCTTTTTCATTTCTCTCCTTTCTGCTTACATGCCATCATTATAGTGCAGATATGGGTATACGTTTGCATAAACATGCACAGGCATGTATATATAATAGTGACGTATATATCTTTTATCTTAAATACAGACATACTTACATATATATATATATATAATATAATATAATATAATATAATATAATATTATATTATATTATATTATATTATATTATATTATATTTTATATTATATTATATTATATATTATAGATAAATTCCTCTATTTACATAATATTGAGGTCATATTATTATTATCATTAATGATATATATATAGATATATACACACACACATGTATGGACATGTATATGACCTTCATCCTCACCATCATCATCATCATCGTTATCATCATTATTATTAGTAGTAGTATTACTACTACTACTACTACTACTACTACTACTACTGTTATCTATACTATATATAAAACAGAGATGTGTGTGTAATCGCTTTTCACGTGAAATCGACTTCACCAAATCCTTCCATACTTGTAATGCATGAATAATTTGACCTCGGATAAATCTTAGGCTCTTCATTTGATTTTTTTAATTAAAAATAAATAATATTGCTTTATATTTAAGATTCACTTCTTTAAAAAGGTTCCTCAATGCCAACTTCCGGTATTGACGTAACAACCGCAAAAAGCTTAACTTTCTATTTTGTGTGTTCGTGTGTATGAGAGAGAGAGAGAGTAAATACTACATACACACCGCTCTCTCACTCTGTCTCACACACATACACACGCACACACACACACACACACACCTTGACTCACTCACACTCTGTCTCTTACAAACACACACATGCATAAATGTATACAA
>NC_068982.1:42571978-42572665 GCF_001194135.2 Octopus bimaculoides | reverse complement strand
GTAGTAGGTGCTTTTACGTGTCACCCGCACGAAGGCCAGTCAGGCGGTACTGGCAACGGCCACGCTCGAAATGGTGTATTTTATGTGCCACCCGCACAAGAGCCATTCCAGGGGCACTGGCAACGATCCCCATTTTAATTTTCGTAAAAGTTTCCAAGTACCAATGAGGCTTTTTGGCACATCTTCAATTTTCCCCATTCACGAGAGGCGCCCAGCCATCATTCATCTGAGAGTCCATCTACAGAATGTCCTCAAATTTCTATACAGCATATTTTGCCTTTTTTTCTTCAAGTATATAAGCAACAATTTCATTCCCGAGCAACGCCGGATGTCTCTGCTAGTATAAAATAAAGGAGGATGAAAATGCACAGAAAGTATATATAACAACAATAAACGCAATATATATTCTCTGCACTTTTTCAACTTTGTTTCTCCTATACTGATAGCTATATGGATTAGTAACGCTCTATCTATCTATCTATCTATCTATCTATCTATCTATCTATCTATCTATCTATCTATTTATCGGTCTGTCTGTCTGTTTATTTATCTATGTGTATGTGGGCGTGCGTATATAACTTCCATCACGTCACCACAAAATTATATACACAATTATTCACATTACTGTACCATATACAGATATATCCGAATCAAGCTATACATACACACATATATATATACATATAT
>NC_068982.1:42569583-42571968 GCF_001194135.2 Octopus bimaculoides | reverse complement strand
TGTGTGTGTGTGTGTGTGTGTGTGTGTGTGTATATATATATATAATATACGCAGAAGAGAAAGAGTGAGAGACGAATGTGTGCATGTGTTTCTTACAGATGGGTTTATTCAAAGATATGAAAATATGTAAATCTGTTATTGTGGCTGTTGTCTAGGTGCGCGTCAGGCTTGATTGAACTGACGTGTGATGAAGAGCATTCAGACCACATATCTTTCCTATTTTAATACACGAGTATCATTTGAATGTGATTTGGACGCTAACAGGTCGACTGACGTCGTAGACGCTTCCTCTTCAGATCATTTACATCTAATTCAAGATATATTTCTATTAGCAAAAAGATACGTGTAAATGTTTCTCTGTATGTGAAAGTACCATATTTAATGAAATAAAAGACACACGTTAATATTAGACGTACCATAAATTAGGCAGCGCATGTTCAGAGAAAAAGACTTTAGTACATTACAGTATATAATATTGGCCAGTTTTTGCATGCAGGCGACGTATGGTCTTTGTTTTTGCTCAATAAACCCTCACAACGCCCGGTCTGGGAATCAAAACCGCGATCCTATGACCGCGAGTCCGCTTCCCTAACCACTGGGCCATTGCACCTCCAGTTCTATGTGTACCCTGATTAAACAGACATATGATGAAAGGCCTTTGGCTGCAGTCATCTTTTGCGTGACCAAATAAATACCTCCCCCCACTACCTTTGCTCGTGAATTATTTTAATTGAATTTTAGTTCCAGGTGGCAGCGGAAGAAGCATTCGAACTTTGACCATCTTATCCCTTTTAAGACAGTAGGATACAAATACAAACATAAACGCTTGCACTAAAACATACATACAAACACACACACTCGCACTCACAAATAGATTCACACACACACATATATATATATATATATACACATATATATAAAATTATACAGTAAACAGGAATCAAACGAATGGCCTTATTAGTTATCACTACAAGTGTTCCAATAGCGTGTTTATTCCATATACGAGTATAGTTGCATACCTTAATAGATAAAATTATGTAAATTTGTATTTTCACATAATCGCCATTTGTTCACATGATATTCCGCCGAATGTTTTGCAAATATTTTGATAAAGAATGACAATTATATGAAGGAAGTGAAGATTTATAACGTTTCAACTCTGCATTCACAGCTGATCTGAACAGTTGAATTACATGAGATTTTTTGGGAGTAATCCGTCTGTTCAAAAATATACGCAGTTACTCTTATGCTACTTTGCCTAAATCTAATCGATCCCCTTTATTTTACTAAAGATTTATATATTTATAAATTTCTGACTTCTGGAGGCAATGTACTAAGACAAGGAAATAGTTAGCTAAAACTTCTGAATCAGAATATAAAAATGTTTTCTACATCTAAAATGTTTGAATTCTTCATTGAAATTTGATATTCTTGTCCATTAGAACATAACTAGCATCTAATGATTTGGATTTCGTGTTCCGTCTCAATGCTCAGTACCTTCGTTGAGTGTCTTCAATAAACCCCATACTGACCAATGTCTTAGTTATGTTGAAAGCATTAAACCTTAAACTGTATCAATTGTACCAGGTGCAATTGTCAATAGTAATTAGTCCCTACCTCAATATAGTCTGTCATATTACTCCTCTTAGTTTTGTTAAAGGTTACCGTAGAGAAATGACCAAGGCTCTTAATTGCCTGATCTCTAGTTCTTGGAAACATATGCCATTTAAATTATATACATCTATCCTCGTTTATTACAGGTGTTTTGTTCCACAAAAAATGTAATTTGTAAATCAGTGACAAATAAATAATAGAACATAGGGGGAAATAAGTTTCGTTTCGAGACCCCAGTATTGTGAATGGTTGCTGGGGCGCATTTTTTTCTGGTCTATGCAGCCTTTGATCACCGACCCCTGTTATTCAATTCGTGTTAAGCGTAACACGTAACAATTGAATGCACTTTGTTATCTTCCATCGGTGATAAATGAATCAGTCACAAAAAGGATAGATGTGTTAATATAATATATTTATACACAAAAGGAAATGAGAGAGTTTAGTGGAGGAATGTAATGCTTTACAGAGCAAAATATTCACCATATTGAAAAATCAGATACTTATATATTAGCATTTATACTGAAACTATTTTAACATTCATCCTTTTGAATGGGCGAGGAGCTTTTACTATAAAAATGAATAAAAAGTAATATAAGATTAACCTCGCCATCCACAGCATGCTTACATTGACACACAACATTTACATAGTAATTAACTCCAGTTTATAATTTTAGAAATGCATTGGTATCACTATGTATGCGTGCGCGTATATATATATGTGTGTGTGTGTGTGTGTACATATAATATATATATATATATATATATATATAT
>NC_068982.1:42567614-42569314 GCF_001194135.2 Octopus bimaculoides | reverse complement strand
TGTGTGTGTGTGTGTGTGTGTGTGTGTGTGTGTGTGTATGTGTGTACCAAGGCGGCGACCTGGCAGAATCGTTAGCACGCCGGGCGAAATGCTGACCGGTATTTCGTCTACCACTACGTTCTGAGTTCAAGTTCTGCTGAGGTCAGCTTTGCCTTTCATCCTTTCGGGGTTGAAGTACCAGTTGCTCACTGGGGTCGATGTAATCGGCTTAATCCCTTTGTCTGTCCTTGTTCGTCCCCTCCATGTTTAGTTCCTTGTGGGCAATAAAGAAATATATATACAATTATATATCAGTATATATAAGTATATATGCATATTGTTGTTAGTTCCTTCCCGAGTCATGCCTGGCTCATTAAGGCCAGTTTGCTGGTTTCATTGGCGTATAGGTTCCCCACCTAGATGGGACGCCGGTTCGCCGCAGGTGAACTGCTAAATGCAGGCGGAAAGAGTGAGAGAAAGTTGTGGCGAAAGAATCAGCAGAAGTTCGTCGTTACCTTCTGGTGGAGCTTAGGTGTTTCGCTCATAAACACAGACATCGCCGGTCTGAGATTCGAACCCGTGAACCACTAGATCATGTGCCTCCAATCACGTATATCTTATATATATATGTGTGTGTGTGTGTATATATATATATATATATATATATACACACACACACACACACACACATACACACACGCACGCACGCACATATACATATTACATATCTATTAGCGATTCTTTCAACAGCAGTAAATTTGAATGGGTTAACAAACACCGAGGGGTACACAAACAGCTAGAACATTTGACATTCATACTCAGACATATCACCCTTCAATGCCATTATCAAGTGAAGCATTCACCATAAATTAATTACATACTAAGAGACAGATAGACTTCACGTCAACATTTTCGTGTTACATTTTTTTCTTTATTTCTTGCTCTCTTTCTTTCAGGTTTTATTTACTTATTGGTTTGTTTCGTTTTGATAGTTTTTTTTTTCTTTACATACATATGACAAACCTTTTCACATCAGTTACCATTTGCTATTAACACATCATTTGTTTTGTTTTTAATATTTTTTATTCTTTTTTTTTTATCATTTATTTATATTTATTTTTATTGTCCGCTTATGTTTCACTATACCTCTGATCCTTCTACACTTGGTAGCTTTCTTTTACTCTGATACAAATTGCGATCTCTTTTGATATTCTCTAGCGATGAATAATAAATAATTTCTCATCCATGTTATTTTCTGTTTCATAGAATTCAGCTGCATCTTTGCTTTTTTCTTTACTTTCCGTGCTTGATTTACTCTACTGACAAATGTGGTTATTATTAGTTTACTAGACACACACACATATACACACATGCACACACACACACACACGCGCACACACACACACACACAAACACACACACACTCAAACACACAGACATACTCGAAGGACTCAGTACATGTCTTTAAGTCAACTAATAGTTATATATGTTGGGAAATATCTCAAACATATTCTTCATATCATAACGAACCCAAAAAAAGGTGAATAATAGAAGAAACGCAAAAAACACTGAGAAGGTAGTATATAGAAAACGCAGAAGGTAAAAAACGGAAAACGAAAACAAAAAAAATAATAAAATAAGAAGAAAAAGTAAAAAGATAAAAGAGTTATTCTCCTTAGCGCTTAAATTATAAGGCTGAATTATATATATATATAAATATA
>NC_068982.1:42566324-42567198 GCF_001194135.2 Octopus bimaculoides | reverse complement strand
ATCTTGGGCAAGTGTCATCTACTATAGCCTCGGGCCGACCAAAGACGTGTGAGTGGATTTGGTAGACGGAAACTGAAAGAAGCCCGTCGTATATATGTATATATATATATGTTTGTGTGTTTGTGTGTCTGTGATTGTCCCCTTAGCATTGCTTGACAACCGATGCTGGTGTGTTTATGTCCCCGTCATCTAGCGGTTCGGCAAAAGAGACCGGTAGAATAAGTACTAGGCTTACAAAGAATAAATCCCGGGGTCGATTTGCTCGACCAAAGGCGGTGCTCCAGCATGGTCACAGTCAAATGACTGAAACAAGTAAAAGAAAAAGAGAATATATATAAAAACGTGTGTGTGTGTGTGTGTGTGTGTGTAGTGAACAAATAGGGATACAATATTCGGGCGGGTACCATTCAAGCTCTTAGTTACACTCCATGTTAAAGCTAACCGCATCGAGTTGTAATGTTCACCTAGAATTACTTGAGGTAAGCAACCCCACTGTATTTTATCCTACGGGTTAACCCTGGGTCCCCTTCTTTAGATTATGAATATTTAACTTGCTGTATATCACCATACAGCAACAATGAAATACGGAGATTAGTACATCTGCTTGGTTTTATATTATTGTTATCTCTACTGTCAATTAGAGCATATTTGATTTCAATTTTCCCGAAGCACGTTTCTGTAGCATAGACATCTAGCGAAGACGTTTGCATCCAGTTACTTTAACTAGTAATATGTATAAGCGCATTTATATATACACACACACACACTTGCATACATATATACATACATACATACATACATACATACATACACTCACACACACACACACATATATATATATATATATATATATATAAATATATATATATATATA
>NC_068982.1:42563784-42566128 GCF_001194135.2 Octopus bimaculoides | reverse complement strand
AATGTGTCAGATCTTGTTTACATGTGGTTGTAGATATTTAAGAAAGAAAAATATGTAAAAATGCACAGGAGGTTTGTATGATAAAATTTATGCTAAAATTAAGATCATAATGAAATAAGGAGTTGCATTTCAACATTATATTATAAACTGGGTTTCGCATCTTACGCTTATCAAACTTCCAAAATCTCAGTTTTAACTCATGGGAGTGCCATTTTTGTTGACAATATTTTTTGCAGTCAAGGGATGTAACTCTTCAATTTATCTGAAAATTACAAGTTACTTTCAAAGTATTGTTAGGGTCTTTGTACTGATATTCTTAATGTATAAAGATATGTGAATTAGATACACAAGTGTTAGGGGGTTATTTACAAATATTCTAAGGGTGGAAAGAAGAATTGAATGTTGTTCTGTTCTAGTTAGGGTTGGTTTGTTACTAAAATGAATTAATGTTCAGTTCTGGTTTATATTTCTGGATGAATGAAGCTTCTTTATTAAAACGAACTTGTGTTGAGATCCAGTCAGCAAATTTGTACAGAGGGAATATATAGAACTGTGGTTGCAATTGTTTAGCACATACGTCAATATGTCGGCTGAGATATATCTGGCGATATGGTGTTTAAGCTATTTGTTGCCGGTGCACTGTAGAGCGGCGGCGAATAGAATTTCCTGTTCTTCTGACATAATCTTTTTGGCAGCCCGAGCATCTGATCACATATATTAGATTTTCGGACGCACAAGTGAAATCTTATTTGATTGTAACTGCTGCCCTTGTTTGAAAGGGTATTCTGACCCTTCCAAAAGGTTGGGGCATGTTCCTCAATTTGAACGATTACATTTTTTCACTTTTGCATTGGTTATAGTTGGAAGTAATTTTGCATTTGTTAGTATTTTCTTTAGTAACTTGGGCTGTTTGTTGCTTTTGACTATTTTTAGGTAACGTAGAATTCTTTTCAGTTTAGGGTCCTTATGTAGTATTGGTAGGTTTTGCATGATTGTGTTGAATGTTTCAGATAAATTGAAGAGTTATATCCCTTGACTTCCGGCCATGCTTACACTGTAAAGCTAGAAAGGAAAATGGCACGGCAAAGCTCAAACTTCGATCACGTGACTACAATAGTACCAACTATAAGCACGCATACGCAGAAGGGAGTGTCAATAATAAAGATATGTTATGGCGAAACTGCGGATATTTTTTTACTTCCACTCGAATATGTGTGTGTCTGTGTGTGTGTGTTTATGTGCGTGCTTGTATACACACACACACATACGTATATATGAATATATACACACACACACACATATATATATATATATATATATATATATATTTTAATGTTTGTTTTAATTTTATAATCCTTTTCAGTATAGGCACATGTATATACATTCATATATATATATTTCATTTGATGCCGTAGTTGGTGCCTTCGTCTTTAAGTTTCAGGATTAAAGCTGAAAGGGTAGTTGAATGACTTTTATCACAGTGCCTAAAAGTCGCAACTTGTCATTGTCATACAAATGAGGACAAAGAGTTTGCATGAGAAATCATACAAAACTACTGCCGTACCCCGGATAGGAAAAGGAGTTCCTATTAGAATTTCCGTGAAAGCAGGGCAGGACTATCATAAGAGCATTTAAACAAAAATATTTGAAACTATGTACAATGTAAGATGGATAATTTTAGTTGATTTATTTTCTTGAACAGAATATTATATATGTGAGACCGTACGATATTTTTTATTTTGTAAGCAAAACGCCCCTGTATGGTATTTTCTTTCAATGATATTATTGATATTCAAACTTAGTGTCGCTAATTAGTGTCAATGATATTATTGATATTTACAGTTAGTGTCGCTACAATGCCTCTATTTTCAAATACAGGGTCTCCGTTGGCCAAATTTGATAATATATTTCCACATGTATCTTCAGAAATCAATAAGATCAATTGAGAAACACTAGTTGTTGCCCAAACCTGCAGGTCTCCCAGTTCCATACACCACCGATGCTTATCTAAGAGTAAGGTTGCAGGTGCTGGCGGGAAAACCCCAAAAGCTGAAACAGATGTCACAAGACGTCTTGCTTCACCCCTCACGCTATCGAATACCAAAGGGGGAAAGGCAAAGGCGGCCGCGATAAGGTTTGAACTCAAAGTGAGGAGAGCCAAGATAATATCCCAAAGTATTCTACCCAACACTATAACAAATCTGCCAGTTTGAAATGTTGGAGGTGAGTGAGTGGGGGAGAGAGTGAGTGAGCGAGTGAGTGAGAGAGAGATACAAACACACACATACAAACATACATACATTCATATACGTGTGTACGTGTGTATATATATATATATATATAT
>NC_068982.1:42557305-42563734 GCF_001194135.2 Octopus bimaculoides | reverse complement strand
AATTGTGACCATTTCATATTTTTAATTTCGCGCATGCGCATTGTTTGTTTTTGATTTTGTCGACTACACAGTATAGCAAGGTCAGCTGGGCACTGTCTGTGAGAAAAAAACAGCACCGTGATGCAATTCAATCTGCCAGAAATTTCGAAATGACATGCTGTGCTGCTTGGCAATCACGCCGGAAGCTCCAGTACGAACATTTCAGACTGCCTGGGTGTCAATCTGAGGACAGTGCTGAGGATTCGGAAAGAGCTGAATGAGTCTAATGGTGATTACGAAAGTACGGCAGCTCAGAAAACTCACTCTGATCCTTCTGATCATAAAAAAAACTCCTGAATTTGTTGGTGAGATCCAGGCCATGGTTGACAACGATCCCTCCAAGTCAATCAAGTCCATCAACTAGGACATGGGAGTGTCTGAATTTCTTATCAGGCAGGTAGTGCATGAAGATATTCGGTATTTCTCATATAAGATGGGAAAGGGCCAATTTTTAACCCAAGTCTTCAAAAACTGGAGGAAGACCGCACTACGAAGCTTTTGAACAAACTAAACATCCCCTCCAACCTAACATGCTTTGGTTTTTCTCAGACGAGAAAAATTCCTGCCAGGATCAAATGTTGAAAACATAGAACAACCGTTGGCTTGTACCTGAGCGTTATAAAAATAAAACATCCGGTCAACACCATGGTGTTTGAAGTGAGTACTAGTGATGGCGACGTTATGCCCCCATTCATCTTCGGACATGGCCTCAGACTCAACATGAAGGCCTACATCAAGTATCTGGAGGTGGTATTACTGCCCTGGGTCAAGAGGATGGCTGCTGGAAGACAATATGTCTGGCAACAGGACTCTGCACCATGCACACAGGTAGGACAACCCAGTCATGGCTGTCAAACAAGGTCTGCTACAACATCACCCCTAACATCTGGCCACCTAACTCGCCAGACGGCAACCCACTTCATTATTATCTGTGGAGCGCAGTTGAGCAAGAGACCTACAAAACTCCTTGTAATACCAAAGATGAACTGAAGGCAAGGATTATGGCAGCATTCACCAACTTAAACAAGGAGACCGTCTAGAAGAGTTGCAGGAGATTCCGAAGTCGTCTGGAAGCGTGGTTGAAGCCAATGGCGATTTTATTGAATAAATTTACTCTTTAATATTTCAAGATATTTTTATGTAAATATATCTGTTAAAATGAGATGTCGGATTTATCTTCATTTTTGTGTAATTAAGATGACAATTTATTCACCGCACACACATTTATTCACATACACTCATTGGAGTTATCTGTCTTGCTTTTAAACAATCTCACAGCGAGATTTTGACTGGTTAATCACAGAATATCGAAGATTTTCGACAAGACTTTATTCCATCGTATGCAATTTACATAAATCTTGCATGAGGCATTTTGCCTTAGCTTCTTTTGTTGAATTTAACACATTCTGTATGAGATTCCTACATGGCGTTTGCTTGTCATATGTATTTTGCCAGTGCAATCTGCCCCGTGAAGTCACAAAATATACCCTAGTTTCAAATTAGTAGATGGTCATGAAAGACCATTTTTGGATTTTTCCGTGGGAACTCCCGATACTAAGAAAAATTAGAAATATTAATTGCAAATAACCACTTCGGCATTTGAAGGAACGTAAATACAAAATAGTTGTTATTTTACTGACAATCATTTCTTTACTTTAAGAATGAAATAGCCCGTAACAATTCAATTAACCTACCACAGTTTGACAAGATCTTTTCTTCCGATAACAATAATCTCACGCAGTGTCTATTTTTGTTGTTCTTATTATTGATGTTCCTTTTCCCGCGCTTCTCATCTCTCTCTCTTTCTCACCCCTTTTTCTTCTAACCTTCATAACTGATCGCTGTTTATGCAGAAAACAAGTTATTTTCGAAAAACAATAGTAAAGCTTTCGACCTTTTTCGAAGAAAAGATCAACTTTAGTGATTTATGTAAGTCCATAATGCAATTATCACAACTTGTACAGTTTTAAATGAAAAACCAACAAGTCTTCAGCTAAAACCACCAAACAAGGTTTTACTACCGAATCTTCTTTTGTTGTTGTTAGTTGTATTGCTTATTTATTTATCCTTACACAGAGTTCCCATGGATATGTCCCAGAGATCTATAGTGGAAGACAAGACAAACAATCTATTTCGATGTGTCGCTATCTCGGTAAGATTAATGTCCTAGTGAGAACTCTCTCTCTCTCTCTCTCTCTCACACACACACACATTTCTTTCTCTCCCTCCCTCTCCATCTCTCTCTCTCTCTCTCTCTCTCTCTCTCTCTCTCTCTCTCTCTCTCTCTCTCTCTCTCTCTCTCTCTCTCTCTCTCTCTCTCTCTCCCTCTCTCTGCATGTGTGTTAATATTTGCCTTATTCTCTTCCCCAGCCGTCATTTTCTATCTCTTCCTATCGGTATATATCTCTCTTCAAAATGATGATCTTTTTTCAGTGGAAGAAACGATATATATTCTCATCATTCGCTCATTTCTTTAGCGAATTCTTGTTTTCTAGTTTTCCTTTCTGACGTTCTTTGCTTGTTTATTTAAATATCTCTCTTTCACCCTTCCCATTTTCTTATGTATTATTTTTCGGAAAAATAACTATCTTTCGTATCTGTCTATTTATCCATACTTCTTTAGTACGCCCTTCCTTTATATCTCTCTATCAGTCTGTCTTTCTGTTAATCAGTCTTTCCTCTATTTCACCGTACCAAACTTTTTTGTATCTATATAACCTGTCTCTATCAACATTTCTCTCACTCTCCCTCCTCTCTTTCTCTCTCTCTATCTATCTATCTATCTCTTACTACATATATGTGTGTGATCGTGATTGTAAGCATGTATATATTTGAACACACACAGATGTATATATTTATGTATACAGATTATAAATGTATATGTATTTCTATACTTACACACACACACACACACGAAAGGTGGGTGAAAATTGCGAAAATGGCAAGAAGGGATGGTATTTCTCTAAGTGTAGACCTGTGAGACGGAGAGAAGAAATTAGCGAGGTCACTTGCTCCTGGGGTTTCAGGGAAATTTCGGATAGTGGGGTTCCTCGATTATCCCTAGAGGCCTTCCTGTATCAGGAGGGTCACATCTCTATCATCTTTTCCCACTACTTTTATTTTAAACCTTTCCGTGGTATATGGGCTACACATCAAGGTTATCTTTTGTGGTTCACGGAGATTGGATTTGTTTAATATACCAGGGAGTCGTTTAATATACTTCTCAGATCCCTTCTTTATTATTCCCATTCTGCACAAATACTCAACCTTAAATTGATAGGGTCTTTCTATGCGTCTAATCCAGTCTGCATTTTCATTGTAAGTCTTTTCATCACTCCAGATATTTTTTCAAATTTTTTCAACTTCTCCTATGGGAGAGAGGTCTGCAACAGTTATTTTCTCCTTCCCTATTTCTCTGTGGAATGTTTTCACATTGGATCTGAACAGCTTATTTTGCTTGTAAAACTTGTTTCTCTTCTAAAATCTTCATATTCTTTGAGCTTTTGCTTGGACTTTTTGTTGCAGTGTTTCTTTTGTGTAAAGCAGGTCTTCTCTTGTTGAGAATCTATGTTTTCTCTTCCTCTTCTTCCTTTTCTTGATTTTACATCGATTCCACAAGCTAGTTCATTCAATATTAAAATTTCACCTCTCATTATTTCAATCTCTTTTTTTCAATTTTACATTTCCAGTTTGGAATTCTTCTCAGGTTCTTATTGCTTTTGTTTTTCTTTTTAGAGACATAGAACTGGTTTCAATTGTCTTAGTAGCTGCGTAAATAATTTCGTTTAATTCAGTGAGATCTGGTTTGAATTCTTGTATAATTTCTTTTGTTACATAGTTTCCAATTTTAATTTCTTTTCTATTTTGGACTGTATTTGAGAGTTTGTGAAGTGGTTCTCTATCATGCATATTGGCGTGACAACTTCAAACTTTTTCAGGATTTTCTGCTTCATTTTTATTATAGACTCTCTATGTTCTTCAGTAAATGTGTAATCTTCAAATATTGTTTATTTTTACCACTTTCATCACTATCTTTATCAGGTTCATTACAATTTATTTCTTCAGACATTTGCGTACTCTAGTCAGATGGCAGTCTTTCAATTCAGACTTGTGGAGATTTGCTCTCTTCGTCTCGTTCTTCATTTCCTTTCTGTCTTATATTTAAGTAATTTTCCGCTGCGTGCTTGATCGCGGTTATTTCATAATCTGTGAGTCTTTTATTTCTGAAGATATTCCTTCTAATATTTGCTAACTTTTTTCGTCTAGATATGGTCTGATGTCTTGCTTTCATGCTCTCTATATTTGATTAGAGTGTGTGGTGTGTCATTCTTTAGATGGCCTGCCTAATGCATAGTAATAGGCGTATATTCTGTAAATTCTTCTCGGGTCCATTTGATCCTCTTAAATTTTTATTTCTGTGGTAGGTGTGGTGTTGGACTTGGAGGGCTCAAGCTGGGGCGGTTCCTGTTCAAGTGACCACCTAGGCTCGTATTCAGAGAAAAGTTTGTGTCAGTGGATTACTTTTCGAACCCAGGCTGTACACTAGAAAATGGTAGTAAGCGTGACTTTAATGAAGACTTGGAAAAATGAGATTTTACTTATTTATCGCGAGTCCTTCAGAGAAACCGCTGTGCTTTTTTTATGAATATATCTTTCTACATAATACAAATGATCTCATTTCCTTTCTTTTTCAGATTCATTGTTTCAACGCATACATTAACTACAGTGCTGTAGTTACACTTGACAGTATACAGTTGATTTGATGTAGACTAAGTTGTTGTTTCTAACGAGTCGAGCAAGCATGTATACATTCCTGTACTATGCGCATATTTTTCATGTTTGCTTTGAGTGAAAATAAACTCAGAACCATTTGCTTGCAAATTTCTAAGGAGTTATTTATAAAGGCTGAATGTCTGCAGGTGGCGGTGATTGTACGTGTAATGCCAGAAACTTTAACGGTTGGTGTTCACTGCAGTAACAAACATTACCTCCTAGATTATCATTCTGTATTTTTATTCCAGTGCATAAGTACGCTTCATTACGTTTGTTGTGGTTTCGTGCCCAAAGATATGGCTCTAAACAGGACTGCTGTAATTCGAGGTTTGCTTTTGTGGACTCTCCTGACGTAAACAACAGAGGAGAGTTCTGCAACTTCTTGCACAACAACCTGCAGAGATGATGCGTTTATACTAATGAAATGTTTGTGCCGTACATCAGCTCACTCCTTTCATCAAATTGGCATTGCCGGTACAGGTGCATGGTGTGCTATGCGTCGGATATCAAAATGCTCGCAGAGCAGCGTGTTGTTCAAGACCACAACACAGCGCCTTGTCTAGGAATTGAGTCGATGATCTTGCGATTCTAAGTGCAACAACCTAACCACACGCCCACATGACGTCAAAGTTCATGATAAATCTCATACATATTGTGTACAATTCCTATTCTTCTTTCTTTATAACTGTATATTGTATACTCTTTATACTCTTTTATTTGTTTCAGGCAATGGATAGCGGCCATGCTGGAGCACGACCTTCTAAGGTGAGTCGAATAAGTTGACTGCAATCTTATTTTTAAGTCAAGCATTTATTACTTATAAATGTTCTTATGTAAACTGCGAGTTTACGGAGATTTAAACAAACCGACACCGGTTGTCAAATGGCGGGGGTCAAGCAAAACATAAAGGCACTCACAAATAGACATGTATACATACAAACAAACAAAACGCACGCACACAAACACACACGCATATGTCTGACAGGCTTATGCAGGGTTTCCGTCTAACAAATTCATCCACAATACATTGGTCGTATAATAGACTCAGGTAGAAGATAATTGCCCAAGGTTTCACGTAGTTTGACCAAGCCCAAAACTTCATGGTTGCGAAGCAAAATATTTTTTAACCGCACGACTATGTCAGTACCATAGCAATATTTAACATCTTCCTTATTTTGTGCTCCTATGAATTGGTAATATTATATGCCCCACTATTTGATTCGCTCTAAATATACTACAGGACGTGTGTGCCGAAATTCTTCCCACCCTCTGGTTGCCATACAAAAATTATTCGCTTAAACGACGGCTCTTTTAGCCTACAATTGCTTGAGAATCAGTTGACAGCCTCTCTCAACAAGCACGTTTATTGATCGTATCCAGAAACAAAACCAAAGTGTAAAATTTTACATATTCTTACGTTTTGATGTGAAAGAGTAATTAATTCTGGACCAAAAGTGTGGAAAGGAGACATGGTATATTTGAAACGGTATTCTTACTGTGTCATCTATTCTTGACACTTTGTTTTATAAATTTCAGCTCCTACAATAAACTTGGCAACAAGAGCATATTTATACATACTTATACACAAGCATATATATTATAATATATATATATATA
>NC_068982.1:42554112-42556841 GCF_001194135.2 Octopus bimaculoides | reverse complement strand
TAGATAGTGAAGCCTTTACCGCAGGTTCTGAATATGATAGCATCTTTAATTCTACTTGGAAGGGACTTCGACGCATTCGCCAAACTTCCTAGAATAAAGCAGACAATTCTCCTTCAAATCACAACATATTACCTTAATTTTATATGATGAAGAAAGGAAGTATTGATTGTAGTTTAGCGCTTTTTATTTTATAAATGCACATTTTTGATTAGTATCTGATAGAAGCACATATCAAATTATATTCAAATTCAAGAATTTCGAGCTATCTACCTTGAAAAAACCTGCGTTGAATTATCCATAGATATTTCATAGCAATTCATTCAATTATCTTCGGCTTCTAGAATTTTTACCAGCGTTTCAAACCACTAAATTATTCGTGAATTTTCTTTTCATTCAACATTGTCCTACCGCGTCATAACCGAGTGCTTACATTTAGAAATGTATACGCCTGAAACAAAAAGTATTTCACCAACCGTAATAATTTATATTTACTACACTGGATTGTGATAATTATATTTAATTAGTTTGCTTTTATTAATCTTCAAAGCATTTCTCCATAATAAGAGACACTTTTGTCACTGGATTATTTGGAACATTATAGGTTTGTGATTTACAGTTTTCACATTAGTAACATGAGATTAACTGGATATTATAATTGAATCGTAATGTTAATCTTAACTGCGTTTTCTTCACAAGGCGGAGAGAAATTTAAATAATATTCATAATGTTATTGAATTTCTCTTGAATTGGTAAAAAGTACCAGAGATATAGTTGAATGCAAAGTTATCTTAAAGTGAAGATTTCTTTTTAGAGGTTATATCTAGTTTAAGCTGAAACAAATTTGCTTCGAAAAATTTCATCTCTAGATTTTGGAGATTTTAGCATATAAAAAGTGACTTTTATTTCTTACAATAACGTTGTCTCCTTATCAAAAATTTCTGAAGCCATCGTGTTTGTTTTTTGTACCTATGACGACTACAGTTCGCGTGTTTTGTACTCGATTTATCGGTTGCATATAATATCTGTGAGTTTGTATTTTCTTACAAATCGGATTAATCAGTATTATATTTCTTTCTAAATTCACTTTCGTAATTATTGAACCGATTGTCACTGTTTTCCCTACCTTTGAATCGATGCTATTTCATCATATTCACATTTTCATTTCAGTATTGATTGGTGTTCGTACGTAGCGGTTCTATCGGATATTTTTATTTTATTTTATTCTATTTTCATATTTTCGCTTTATATATATTCATCAATCAATCTGAATTTTTTTGATCATTACTTTTTGTCCTTAATGATAACAATTTGATCTCCAGTTTGAATTTAATATTGTCGTGATTTGTTTAATTTTTCTGTGTGTGTGTGTGTGTGTGTGTGTGTGTGTGTGTGTGTGTGTGTGTGTGTGTGTGTGTGTGTGTGTGTGTGTGTGTGTGTGTGTATCTGAATACGTCTGCATGGGTGAGTATGTATGTGTATGACAAAAACAAAATAATTCGTGTTTATGGTAAACGAATAAACGGCAGGTACAAATTTGTTTTAAATGTTTTGGTATCAAAATGATACCCTAAAGAATGTTTTTAGGACAGGCCTGGCCAACTCGAATTACATTGCAGGCCACTTTAATCACAGAAAGTTTGGGGGGGGGGGGTTGCTTGTATACTGACAGAATTGAAAGCATTTTGCTTACTCGTTCTATTATTACAATAATGAATGAATGGTCGTTGATTCAAAAACAGCAGTATCTTTCTTTTTTACTTTTCCTTAAAATGCTTGTTTAAATAAACCCGTTTCAAGAAAGTATCAAGTGGCCACAAGATAAAAGTCTGCGAGCTGCATGCAGCCTGCGGGCCTCAGGTTGGCCGGCCCTGCTCTAGGAGAAAGTCACTCTGATATAAAACCAAATAAGCAGAAAATGGCATTGAACATTTTGGGAATCTTTTCTTTGCGCTTGAAATCATGGCGCTCCCACATTCCTGAGCTTGTACCACATATTGGCCATGGATGTCTTTCCAATGGCTTGTCTGTGGATCAAGTCGGTAGGCTGGAGAGTGTCTATGAGGAGCTGTGCGAGCCTTATTGGATCTAAAATTTTAGGTTGCGTAATCACTGATGAAACGATTTTCCAATGTCCCGTTGAATAGGCGGACGCCGGGGTTAGCACAGAAGCCCTGAGCACGAACCCGCGTGAAGTCGACTGCGAGTGCAATAACCTCATTCATTGGTATTGCTGGCACATTGCATGGGCTTGGACAGAGATGGCCTTCCTCGGGTGCGAGTGGATAGCCATCATATATAATACATATGTGTGTATATATATTATATATATATGTGTGTGTGTGTGTGTGTGTGTGTGTGTGTGGGTGTGTGTGTGTGTACGTATATGTATATATGTGTATATGTCTGTGTATGTGTGTGTGTGTGTATGTGTAAGTATGTATGTATGAGAAAAAGGAGGTAGTCAGAATTTTGGATTATTCTTTATTAGCGCTTTCGTTTGTTTACGAACTCGTCACGACAAAATCAAAATGGTAAAAAGAGAACATTTCGTTATTCATTTACATGAATCGGATGTTTCTTTCTTTCTTTCTTTTTGCTTAGAAGAGGAGAACATTGCTTTTGCCTTTTGGGAGAAAGGGAGGGAGAGAGAAGGAAAAGCAAAGCGGGTGGGGGGATAGATAGATAGATAGATAGATAGATAGATAGAGAGGTTGCAGGACAATCAAGAA
>NC_068982.1:42548635-42550429 GCF_001194135.2 Octopus bimaculoides | reverse complement strand
CAGGTTTCCATCTTATTCGACAGAGACTCTGATTCCAGAATTCGTAGATCTCAACAAATAGACAACTAAACACAAACACGCACATGCACACATGAATACATATAAATATATATGTAACTGTTTATATGCCCGAGTGTGTGTATGCATATACGCATATATATATATATATATATATATATATATATATATATATATACACATACATACATACATACATGCATACATACATACATACATGACTCGAAGTGAAAAATCGCGTATTTGGCGTGGGAGACTATCGAAAATACGTACGGTTTCTTCTATAAATACACCTAGAAAGAATTTGTTTACCTGTTGAGCTGTTGTTTTCGTTCTGGTCCTCGATTGTGTTGTTGCTGATGTTGTGTCCAGCCATGTTGTTTGTAGTAACTTTCTGCACGCTAAATTAGCATATATATGAGTATGTCTAGATATGCAACTATATGCATGAAAATACATGCATAAAACATACAAATCTGTACATGCGTACAAACAAAAGTACCCTGCTGTTGATGTTGAAATTCCAATGAAGGAGCCTTGGATCAAGGTTAGAAACCGGTTCTTTCGCTATTGGCAAGAAACCTTTAAATAAAACTGAACCATGACAAGACCAGCGAGTCCAAGGGAGGAGTAAGTCAATTACATTGACTCCAGTATTCAACTGGTGCTTATTTTATCGACCTCGAAAAGCGGAAAGGCAAAGTCGACCTCCGGGTAATTTGAACTCAGAACGTGAAATCGGAAGAAGTGCTGCTAAGCATTTTGCCAAGCGTGCTAACGATTCTGTCTGATCGCCACTCTTCAACAAACACTCAAACACACACAAACACAAACACACTCACACACAATTTAATATACAGACATATAATACATATACATACATAGATAGAAAGGTGGACAGATAGATATGAACGTACATACATATGTATGTATGTTTGAATGTGTGTGTTTGCGGATCTATACATACATCCCATTGACCAGTATGTTCTCTATCGTTTCTTCCTCCGTCCCATCTTCCATATCAGTTTTCACCATCTGTCTGCTCTTCTCTCCTCTGATATTTCTCTGTCATTTTCCTCCTAATTTGAGTCCCTCACCCCTCCCCCACTCTCTCTCTCTCCCTCTCCTTCTTTTGGCCCACCTTTATTTTCTACTCGTCCTCCATTTCTTTTCTTTTATTTTATTCGCATCTATTTTATATACTTTTTGTTTTCATTCTTCCACCTGTTACTTATATTTTAAAATTTCATTTTTTTCTCCCTATTCATATCTCCACTCAGTATTTTCAGTAAAAATACTCAACGTTATCTGTCAGCTTGTCCATTTAAAGTATGTTTTCTTACCAAAGTATGATATTTTCTTTTATGAACTTTTCATGCTAATCTTTCAAACAACCGTACAACAACAAAAGCAGTATTAACAATAACAAGCAACCGCAACCAACAAAAACAATGACTAACCAAATAAGCGCTTTTAGACGAGTCGCTCGTTCTTCCTACACAAAAGCAGTCATATCTTTCTCTGAAATTACACTCTAGTCTTTAAAACTAAACGAAAGATACGTGGAAGGAAGGCCTCCGACAGAAATGTTACAAAGAGGAACAAGGCTACGTTCAGATTCCCTTATCCACTTTCAAAATTCAAGGTGGTTCTGAGTACCTGTATGAGATAGAGATACATTTCTTTTATTAGCCACACAGGGCTCAACGAAGATGGGACAAATACAATGTAGAGCTTTTCTTTTTGGGAGGGGGAAGGAAGGAAAAAAAAAAAAAA
>NC_068982.1:42547511-42548059 GCF_001194135.2 Octopus bimaculoides | reverse complement strand
GAGAGAGAGAGAGAGAGAGAGAGAGAGAGAGAGAGAGAGAGAGAGAGAGAGAGAGAGAGAGAGAGAGAGAGAGAGGAAGAGCAGAGCAACATCATGGGAGAATAATGACATACATACATACAAAAATATTCTGTTGTTGATGTTGAAATTCCAGTGATAAAGCCTTGGATCTAGGTTAGAAACCAGCTCTTTCTCTATTAGTAAGAAACCTTTAAATAAAATAAAATGAACCATGACGAGGCCAGCGATTTCAAGGGAGGGGTAAGTCAATTACATTGACCCTAAGTATTCAACTGGTACTTAGTTTATCGACCCCGAAAGGATGAAAGGCAAAGTCGACCTCCGGGGAATTTGAACTCAGAACGTGAAAACGGACGAAATGCTGCTAAGCATTTCGCCAAGCGTGCTAACGATTCTGCCTGATCGTCACTTTCACACACACACACACACACAGAGTGGAGAATCTGTTCAATATTCCAGTGCTCCGACTATATTCTAAATGTTTCTGGCCCCTAGTGCCACCTGGAGACATGCCTTCTTATAGGCAC
>NC_068982.1:42540991-42546626 GCF_001194135.2 Octopus bimaculoides | reverse complement strand
TATATATATATATATTTGTTTGTGTCTATTTGTGTTTGTTTTTTCTTAACTCACACACACAGTACTGGGTTGATTTATTCGAAGAGTCCAACAAAAATCCGATATGGACGCAGTTCAATAACAAATAAAAGAGTGTAGAGAAAGCTTATGAATCTATTTTCATTTAAACATTTCTAACTTTAAACTGCATTGAATTACCCAATTAGAAATAAGAAAACAAACTTCAACATTGATATACAGTACTATACGAGTGGAACTTAGCAGGCGAAGATATTCAATCAAGTAGAATGGCCATAAGTAAACCAGCAAGTCTAAATATCCATCATAGTTACAGCACTATGCTTATTTTGATGCATATATTGGATAAATATTAGTATTATTATTGTAATTCCGTGCTTCTTTTTTATTTATTCATTTAAAGAAGGGCGTTGTAGTTTGAATGAAGTATTGTGATACAAATGTAAAATTTGTATCACAATTATTAAGAGGGAAAGCTTCTAACAATGTAAAAAGAGAAAATTAAGCAATCTTTATATTTTTCAGGTACAAAGCCCATCAGCAGAAGTGAACGCTACGAAGTAATGAAGGTTTACATAGACCTTCTCACGTTCATTGCAGTACGGATAGTGACTTACATTTCGGACCGTGTTTCCGGTATAGCAGAAATAGCCAAAACGTAATCTGTACCTGAATCCCGTAAAAGTGGTAATGAACAACACTAAAAATACAAAAAATAGATTAAAAGATGCAACCACGCTGCATCTTTGTAGTCAAGAGTGTTTATTACTCATTGTTAAGGGCGTCCACCATAACTGTTGTTTACTTTTGTTTTTGATCGGAAAGAAAAAAACGATATTTTCCCGATGAAAGGAGCCTGTAAAGCACCCAACACTTCGTTTGTTAATAAAGGAGCAAGGTTTACCGTTTTTGAAGTTGAGGAAAATATTGTTGTTCTTTGGGCGAAGAATTTAACCTAACGCAGACAATGAGAGGGATTCGGACAATCAAACTGGTGAACGTGATGAGGTAACTAGTGATTCGGGTAAAAAAAAAATACGGTATTTGAGAGATATGTCTTTTACTGTTTTACTCTTGAATTTTTTTGTGTGATTCTGTCACTTAGTTTGCCTCCAATAATTATTCTTGAGCTGTGTATGTCACATGTGTTATTCTTTTACCCAGGAGCTTCGGTGGAGGGTAAAGTTAGACACAGGAGCCCAAATCCGAGAGGGTTAAAGCCAAACGGATTAAGGAAACTGAATACTGGTTTCAGTTATAAAATCAATAACATGATGGGTCTTGCGCCTGAAACATATGAGGGTGACTTAACTTTTTTTCTTTTTGTACTGTTAGAAGTTTTCCATCTTCATTATTTGTTATTTAATTCATTTAAAACGTTATTTGAAGTTCTGCTACAAATACGGCACTTTTATCGCACCTTGAATTTCAACATTATAGACAGTTGTAACGGCATAAAAATGGGGTTCCCGAAATTTAGCTTAAGATATTGTTTAAAATGTTCGACATTTCTATTAATATATACGTTGTTTAAAAGTTCGCTTGTATTTTTGGAGATGCTTTTTGCTGAGTTGTAAGAAATTTTCCAAATGTGGTGAGTAATATATTTCCCAAGGCGGTTAAAAGTTAATATCAACACTTGTTTTATTAGAACTCAGAAATGCATAGTACTGAATGAGATACTATATGTCATTAAAATCCCTTACCCACTGACTGTGTTTTGTTCACCGCCCTGACAATAAAATAACAATAACTACAAGAACACCGAGAGAGGATATCCAGAGCAACAAGAAAAAACGGCAGAGGCTAGCCAGTAAGAACTTGAAGCAACACTGCCTTCAGTAACAACAGAAACAAAACAACAACAACAACAATAACAACAATAATAACAACAGCAACAACAACAATAATAATGATAATAAGTATGGGGGGGGGACAAGAGAAGCAGCAACAGTTGTTGCAAACGAGTGCTGCAAAACAGTAACTGCTGTTTCTCCATCTTATCTAGCCGACATTCTAACATGGCTGAACTCGAAGAAAGCCACGTGACAATTTTCCAACAGATGTGACATATAACAGAAGACTAAAACGAACGTTTCAAGAATCTATATGTCAAGCAGTCGGGCCAAGTGGCCAGCCCCTAGCTTATCATTGAATGTGAAGATTGTAAGCCATACGAAGACGAAAAGCATAAAAATCAGCACAAATTTAAATTTCTTCTCCATTTGTTTTATTTATTTGCCTCTTGGCGTATACTACACACATACACAGACACAAACAAACAATACAGATAGTCACACACACACCTACACGCACACAAACACATAAACATACTCACAAACGAACACACAAACAACCTCAGAAACACACACAAACACGCGCGTGCGCACAAGTACACATGCATGGAAACACAAGAGACGGCTCGTCTTTCTTGGCATTTTTTTCTTATTTCCGATACACTTTCTCCATCTTATCATTCCTATGTACTTCATCAGTCATTTATAATACCCTTTTATACATCCTATCAATCGAATTGATTGTATTGTTTATTTGACTAAGTTTGATTGTTCTATTTGATTATGCTTGCATGACTACAAATTTAATCAAAGTCTTCAATTTTAGTAACTGTTTCTTACCTATGCTAACTACTTTTCTCAAACTCTTGATCTTCCGATCTATCTATCTATCTATCTACCTATGCATCTAGATAGATTGAGAGAGAGAGAGAGAGAGAGAGAGAGAGAGAGAGAGAGAGAGAGAGAGAGAGAAAGAGAGAGATAGATAGAGAGAGAGAGAGACAGACAGACAGACAGACAGACAGACAGACAGACAGACAGACAGACAGACAGACAGGCAGGCAGGCAGACAGCCAGGCAGGCAGACAGACAGACAGATAGACAGATAGATAGATAGATAGATAGATAGATAGATAGATAGATAGATAGATAGATTTTAGGGGACATGGTACTTCGTCATGCTATCATGATACACTACAGTATATACTAAACGTTTTCATAAGTCATTACCGTGTTCTACTGCGTTAGCAATGCTCTTGCATCACTTGTTAAGGTTATCTCTACAGATATTCAATAGAAATTATAGCCAGCACTCATTTTGTTACGACGTTTCGTATTTAAGTCACCTGATGTAAACAACAACAATGATGTCGAAGATGAAAAATGGATAATTAGAGTATATGATATATTTCAGAAGATTTTGCTCCTTCAGCAACATCTATTGTCGGCACTCCGTCGCTTACGACGTCGAGGGTTCCAGTTGATCCGATCAACGGAACAGCCTGCTCGTGAAATTAACGTGCAAGTGGCTGAGCACTCCACAGGCACGTGTACCCTTAACGTAGTTCTCGGGGATATTCAGCGTGACACAGTGTGACAAGGCTGACCCTTTGAATTACAGGCACAACAGAAACAGGAAGTAAGAGTGAGAGGAAGTTGTGGTGAAAGAGTACAGCAGGGTTCGCCACCATCCCCTGCCGGAGCCTCGTGGAGCTTTAGGTGTTTTCGCTCGATAAACACTCACAATGTCCGGTCTGGGAATCGAAGCTGCGAGTCCGCTGCCCTAACCACTGGGCCATTGCGACTCCACACAGCAACATCTATAGAACCCATTAATCATCCACGAACTCATTGCAACGTTATTGGATATGCTAATTTTATATATTAAACACAGTCCTGGAAGCTGGTACGTAAATATTAATGACTTGTAGGGAAACGGTATTTCGTTATGAAACCACAACACACTACTAATGAATTTCCGTGTCCCTACAAATCATGAATATTTAAATAACAGCCTCCGGGAATGTGTTTAATATGATCGTCGTCGCCGTGAACATTAACTTTTCTTCGTGTCGTTAATCTGTAGCGAGTGATTGAAGCTCTTCATCTTCATGAGTGCGAAGATTGCCTATGCCTTTGATGGTTGCTCAGGTCGGTGGCGGGGGTGAGGTCATTTATCGCAGAGGAAGGTTGGCGAAGAATAATGAAGTGTGAGTCGTTCTTTGCATCTTCGATGTCTGATTTCTGCCTCTTGACATCTGTTAGTTTCTATCTTGTCTGTTCCCTTGGCGATGACATAGCATGGTGTATCTTTAACAATTGATCTGTTGAGCGACTGTCATTGTGACACATGTCTCAGGCCTCTAGTGTTGACCTGGAATTATACAGTAACAAACACAGTATAGATTTTGTTCTGATTTCTTACAGTAGTTCTCACATTTTCATATTTTTATTCGAAGTGTAACTGATATATGCCCTGTAGGATTCATGGACTGTTCCATGCAAAAACGAGATGATCGGGCACGGCTGTTCGAATGCTATCGATTTGGCCCTGTTGACTGGAGTTTGATACTGGAAGCAAACACACTTACAGACACACACACAAACTTGCGCGAGTGCACATGCACATAGAAACATACAAACATACACAAAGAGAAAGAGAAAGAGGCGGCAGGATAGAGACATTACGAATTATTAATTGAATACGTTATATAAAGATGTCCCCTCTTCTCATATAAATAAAGAGAAATATACTCACATACATGTCAAACACAGAGGTGAGGGAAAGAACGAGAGAAACATGAAAACGTCTAATGTCAAAAATGTCAACGTCGAATAAACGACACCAATTAGGCAGGTCCGAAACAGCTGTTTCAAAATGTTTCCTACCCTGCTCCATATCAGTTGCCCCACAATATTCGCCACCATGTTCAAAGCGATTGGACAATGCAACGCAAGGAATCTGTGTTTTGATAACACGAGGCATATAAGGGTATCGGATCAGCAAATTGCGATCGTACGTTGACAAAAGTTCGAAGAGAACTAAGGTTCAGTAATGTCAAATCGACTGAAAGAAAGGGAGAAAACTGAGTGATTCAAAACCAATGATAACTATTGTCCCACACGCCTAAAAAATTATAATGATTTCCAACATAGGCACAAAATACCCAATATTGAAGGAAGTATTAATATCCAGTGTTGATAATATCTAACCAGCAGTTGACTGGTAATTAATTTTATGGGCCAAATAAGTAAATAATAAGTAAATAGGCTCAGGCGTGGCTGTGTGGTAAGGAACTTGCTTCTCAAGCACACGGTTCCGCGTTCAGTTCCACTGCGTGGTACCTTAGACAAGTATCCCCTACTATAGCTTTGGGCCGACCAAAGACTCTGTAGGTAGATCTGGCAGATAGAAATTAAAAGAAGCCCGTCGTATATATATATATATATATATGTGTGTGTGTTTGTGGGTAGGTAAATGTGTGTGTCTTTGTGTTTGTGTTTGCTTTCAAGCACCGGTTGGCAACCGGTGTTGGAGTGTTTACGTCTCTGTAACTTAGCACCACAAAGCACCTTTCGTTTCTAAATTGAGTCTTATAGATTTAAAAATTTTGTAAAACCGAGAAGACAGATGTCAGCATGGATTCATCAAAAGGAGAAGCTTAAACATTGGTGAAAGACATCCTGTCATCACTAATATTGAATTTCATGGTACGACCGTTTAAATTATCAAAAGCACGGGCGTTCATACACATAAACACACATACATGCACACACGTTTATATGTATATATATATATATATATATATATATATATATAC
>NC_068982.1:42536256-42540950 GCF_001194135.2 Octopus bimaculoides | reverse complement strand
GTGTGTGTGTGTGTGTGTGTGTTATGTATGTCTGTATGTATGTTTGTCTGTGTGTGTGTGTGTGTGTGTGTGTGTAATGTGTGTGTGTATATATACAGGTGTATGGTGATGTTTCTTGATATATATGTCCGTATGTGTGCGTGCGTGTATGTGTGCGTATGTGTGTGCATATAAACAGGTGTATGCTCGTGTTTCTTGATATGTACATAACTTTAGATGTAGGGATTTGTAATGTTGGATATCATGTACACCTTCAATAAGAAGCGTAGAGTCCGTCTAATGCTTTTGCCCGATAACGCAAACATGAGCAATACATACATACACACACACACGTGTGTGTGTGTGTGTGTCTGTGTGTGCGTGTGTGCGTGTGTGTGCGTGTGCACGTGCGCATAGGTGTCTATGCATGTATATGTATATATATATGTATGAGTGTATATAAGCACACACACACACATATATACGAGGGGTGCTAAAAAGATCCTAGTTTTAAGGGTGTCGTGAAAGGCCTGGCTAGATGCCCAACCTTCCAAGTTCTTTACAGAGCTTAGAAAAACTGAAGGATCGCTGAAATAAGTGTGTGAATCTGATAGTGGAATATGTTGAATAAAATCATAATTAACTGATCCTCCAGTATTTTCTTTTTACCCAAAGTCAGGAACTTTTCAGCACTCCCTCGTAAGTGTGTGTGTGTGTGTGTCTTTATCTGTGGTTGTCTGGATTTGTGTCTAATCTTAAGATACAACTGTCTATACCTAGTGTTTAAGAAGTGAGTTTTGTGGAAGCATATAAGCTTGCAGTGCCAGTCTCAACCTCAAATATATTATCTAGAAACGTATCAGCTGTATCCAGTAACCATTTAGCTGGAACATTAATATTAAATAAGGCGGCGAGGGCGGCAGAATCGTTAGCGCGCCAGATGAAATGCTTACGGTATTTCGCCCGTCGGTACGTTCTGAGTTCAAATTCCGCCGATGTTGACTTTGCCTTTCATACTTTCGGGGTCGATAAATTAAACACCATTGAAACACTGGGGTCGATGTAATTGACTAGTCCCCTCCCCCTGAATTTCAGGCCTTGTGCCTTTAGTAGAATTGATTAAATAAGGCAGCGAGCTGGCAGAATCGTTAGCACGCCGGGCAAAATGCTTAGCGATATTCTGTCAGTCTTTTCGTTCTGAGTTCAAATTCCGCCGCGGTCGACTTTGCCTTTCATCCTTTCGGGGTCGATAAATTAAGTACCAGTTGCGTAGTGGTTTGTTCTAATGGAACTGGCCCCCTCCCCCAAATTTCAAGCTTTGTGCCTAGTGTAGTAAGAAACACTAATTTTAAATGTTCACCGCTGACACAGCTTAGTAACAAGAAGTGTGAAGGATAAAATTTTTAAGTTCTGGCTCATGTATTTTAGACATTACAAGCACCAAAGTTTACAGAGACAAATAACGGGCCAAAAATGACGCAGTATACACAAAAGCCTCCATACCCTATATACATGTGTGTGGGGGTGCATGTGTGTGCGTGTGTACGTACGTGCGTACGCGCGTAGATAGACAGAGAGACAGATAGTTAGGTAGAGAGACAGATAGATAGGTAAAATAGTACGTTGAAAAAGTTTTAACAGCCATTTAGTAAATAAAAGGCAAGGTTGATAATACCTACAAGTTAAATTGGTCAATATTTTTAGTACTAACAGAAATGCATATTAAAGTAGATCTAGTCTTTAGAGCCGTGCAGGCATAGCGGCCCAGTGGTTAGGGTAGCGGACTCGCGGTCATAGAATCGCGGTTTCGATTCCCAGACCGGCCGTTGTGAGTGTTTATTGAGCGAAAACACCTAAAGCTCTACGAGGCTCCGGCAGGGGATGGTGGCGAACCCTGCTGTACTCTTTCACCACAACTTTCTCTTCTTTCCTGTTTCTGTTGTACTTGTAATTCAAAAGGTCAGCCTTGTGTGTTAGGGTTTCTTTTTCTTTTGTTAATTAGGGCCGCAATGTTTTGACCCAGTACTAAACGTTCCCGCCTTTTCAGATATTGTTGGATCGAAATGAGAAGTTTGAACTTTAAATATATTTCGTGTATTCTGAATTGTTTTTCAAAATGAATTTCAAAACCACCCTGATGGAAACTACGTTATCTTGGCACAGGTTCAGTTTTGTGGTGATGCTTTGTTGGTTCATGCGATGTTTTACGGTATTGCTACTGTAACGACTTTAGTCGGTGTTGTGTCGGTGTTGTGTTGGTGAAATATTTTTACCAGTGTCGTTGTTTTGGTGTGGTACACTTTGTAATGGCGCATTTGTAATAATAATTTTGATTCATCGTTTTGATACAGGCAAGATTTTGTTAGTTATATTGTTCGAGACTGGTGATTTGAATGATTTTTAGAGGAGATGGTACACCACTTGCAAGTTTAGCTCCATAATGGACATTAAAACTAGAAACGAGAAACAAGAGAAACAGCACTATAATAGGTAGTACTCGTGTGCAGGTAAATAGATGTTTATCTAGCAATCTAATGGTTTTTACCTGGACATTGTATACAATGATATGTATAGCATCCGAACTAAAACAGAAACGAGGAGACTGTTCTAAAAACAGGTTTCATTTCATCAGTGCATTTTTTGATGCACTTCGTATATTCACTTAGTGGATCAAGAACTGCTGTTGGCTGAAGTATTTTAGGACCTTGAAAAGGAAGTCTGGTATTTGGAATACTGATTTAGTAATGCTATACATGTGTGATCGCCGTGAAATATAATCAAAATTTGTGAGGCGTAATAGTTGTAGTGACCTGTACATGTGTTTTGTTTATAAGTAGGAAGTGTCTAGTGTTGCAAGATTGTTTCCTTGATATCTATTGTGATTGCGTTTGTAGCCGTTGAAAAATACTGGGTTGACAGATCACTCTAAGGAGGTGTTTTGTCGTTTCTGTTCGTTTAAAGTAATAAAATTTAGTGTGAGCGATGAGATTGCGTGAAAATGACGCCTGTTTGTGGAGTGAAAGGAGATAAAAGGAGTTCTATGTTATTTCTAGGGTTATATGTAGTTTACAACTAACAGCTTAGACGCAGTATGGCTGAGTGATTAAGCATTTTGCTTTGTAACGATGAGGTCCCGCTATCTAACTCACTTCGTCTTGGGCAAAAGGCATCTATAGCCTCCAGTGGATCCGTACCCTGAGAGTGGAATTAGATAATTGGAAACTGTATAGAAGCCCGTCGGATGGATTGTACCAGTAATTCTAAAGGTATAGCTTGTCACACACTGTGTTGCTGGTTGTGTCTAAGAATGACGTTAACGGCACACGAGTCAGTGGAGTGTTCAACTATTTACACGTTACTTCAGGAACAGATTATTCAGTTGATAGAACCACTGAAATCCTCACCGTCGACCAGCAGAGGTCCACCACCACCACCACCACCACCACCACCACCACAAATGTCAGCATGTAATACAGAAGGAATCTATAATTCTCACTTTTACCGTTTATGAAATCAGCGTATGATTTCAACGGAAAACTTTAGAGCTGACAAGGCAAGCTGAGTTTAACCCTACCATGAAGATGCGTTACACATCAAAATGCGAAATCATCGATGATCTAGCTCTATCATCGACTTTAGAGAGCTTGTCTCCCTTGTCCGTCATTAAGATAGTGCTTTTGTGGTTACTGAGTTGTCTTGACAGTTATTTCTAGTAATACTGGTGCTGATTAATGCCCTTTGTCCCCTTAGTGACGTGTGTGTGTGTGTGTGTGTGTGTGTGTGTGTGTAGTTATAGTGATGCAATCAGGAAATATGAAAGTCAAAATATCAGTATATGTATATTTTATTTATATTAGCGAAAACAACAAAATGACTCAAGTTTCGTGCGTTGGCGTTTATCAAACTTTGATTAGTACCAACGCACGAAACTCTCGATCCTTGAGTCATCCTGTTGCTTCAGCTGAGTATTAATAAATATATAGGTGTATGTGTGTGTGTGTTTGCATAAATGTGTGTCTGTCTGTCTATCGGTCTGTGTCGGAGTGTGTGTGTGTGTGTGTGTGTGTGTGTGTGTGTGTGTGTGTGTGTAAATTTACTATGTGTTGTGTTCGTCCACATGTAGGCCTATGCAGTGTATACGTGTGACCGGTGAGCATTTATAAATATGTGTACGTAAGAGTGTATGTCAGTATATAAAAGTGTATGTGAGTGTGTGTATAAAAGTGTATGAGAGTGTGTAAATGAGTATACAAGAGTGTATGGGAATACGTATGAGTGTGGGATGTTGGGTGTTAGTATATGTCGATGGTTGTCAAAAACTATAAGCGAAACAAAATCCAGTATGGTACTTACTGTGGTCCATCATCTTCAATGGCGCGTGAAGTGTAGGCTGGGTACTAATTTCTTGTCCCATAACTATTTTTTTGACATGATCTGTTTTCAGAACTTGTCTTTCATACTGATTCAGCTGTCATATTGGTCGGTCATCAAATTCACCAGGCCTGAAAGGTTGACCCTCACACCCAGCTTAATATCTAACTTCTTAAAGATATTATTTATACAGAATATGTTGTGTGTGTATATATATAAGCATACACACACGCACACAGAAACCCACAAGCGCGCGCGCACGCACAAATACATATACATACATATATACATATATATATACGCATATATAAACATATATATATATATATATATATATATATATA
>NC_068982.1:42532154-42535919 GCF_001194135.2 Octopus bimaculoides | reverse complement strand
ACACACACACACACACACACACACACACACACACACACACACACACACACACACACACATACACACACACATATATATATATATATATATATATATTAAGGATTTCGTTTAGCCAGCGGGGTGACAGCTTTCAAAAGCTACAACAATACGATGTGTAACAATATCTGATACAGTGACAGAGTGAATTCCGATGACATCACATTTTCATACTTTCAACACCAATACCCTCATCAGGACCATGTCTACAACAATAGACGCGACATCCTCACCACTAACTCTCATCACTGCCGCTGCCTCCGCTATTATCATCATTAATACCGGCTCAGTGGTTAAAGAGTTCCGGATCGGGTTGTGTGTTGTGTTCTTGAACAAGACATTTTATTTCACGTTATTATAGTTCCCTCAACTGTAGAAACGAGTCGTGGTGTCACTGGTGTCACTGGTGCCAAGCTGTATCGGCCTTTGCCTTTGCCTTGTACAACATTGGTGGTAAGGAAAGAGGAAGCTGATACGCATGGGCGACTGCTGATCTTCCATAAACAACCTTGCCCGGATTTGTGCCTCGGAGGAGAATATTCTAGGCGCAAGCTCATAGTCATTCGTGAATGAAGGATGTCTTTACACTTCCCTTTTACCAGTTTAACACAATTACAAGCATTTCATTACGATATCTTCAATCCATCCAAACCATCTCCAAATAGCAAGTTATTGTCAATAGGTAACCATCATAAAATTGGCGTGTTCAGTATGTACGCCACCACTTTTATCATCATCCACTTGATAGTATATATACAATTAACGCCGTCCTCCACCTCCTCATTATCATCACTGTTTAATGACATCCACCCAGCAGTACATGTACATTCATCGCCGTATTCATAATCCTCATCATCATCATCCCCATCGCCATTATCATCGTCGTCATCGTCGTTAATACTGTCTTCCCCATCATCGTCGTCGCCATCATTATAGGGATCATCATTATCGTTATCGTCATAATTGTCGTCATCGTGACCGTCGTCATCGTTTTAGATATTTATTTATTTGTTTATTGCCCATAGCGGACAAACAGAGGTGACAAACAAGGACAGACAAGGAGATTAAATCGATTAGATCGACTCTGTTGAGTAACTGATACTTATTTAATCGACCCCAAAAGGATAAAAGGCAAAGTCGACCAAGGCGGAATTTGAACTCAGAACGTGAAGACAAATGAAATACAGCTAAGCATTTCGCCCGGCGTGCTAACGTTCCTATCATCCTCAGCATCAACATTAAACATTTTAACCAACAACACTGCAACCAAATTTTATTTGAGATCCATTATAATCGCGTCATCATTTTCATACAATGGCCCAACTTTACAAACAAGTTAAATATCCTTACTTAGTTTTATCCATCGTAATATATAACTTTTATTGTTTTAATTATGAAAGTAATTACAGGAAAAAAAAATTTTCACTGGAGTTCGAGTCTAGTTTAGGGCCAAGTACTGAAAAACAGCCCACACTCTATTTGTTCTACCAGAACATTGACACAGCCACCACATTTAACAAGCCACCTGATCTGTCATCATCACAACTCCTCGATTACCACACGACATCCATGCTCTCTCACTAAAAGCTCTTTTAAAATCAAACAATAATTATCCTTTCTACTATAGGCACAAGGCCTGAAATTTGGGGGAGGGGACAAGTCAGTTACAAGACGTTTGTCCTCAGTTCTCTTATCAGTAGAAAAGACAACAAAAAAATGCTACCAAAAGACACATCCAAAGCTGTCACCTTCATAACAGCAGCAACCACTACCACAACTACTACTACTACTACTATCATAATTGCTGACACTGCCTCAGCTACCATATGTACCACTGGTTGTAACACTACTAGTAGTGCTACTACTACTCTTATTGATATTACTTAAGGCGGTAAGCCGCTGAGCTGGAAGAATCGTTACCACGCCGGGCGGAATGCTTAGCAGCATTTCGTCCGTCTTCACGCTCTGAGTTCAAATTCTGCAGAGGTCGACTTTGCTTTTCATCCTCTCGGGGTTGGTAAATTAAGTACCAATGAAACACTGGGGTCGATGTAATGGGCAATATTTCAGGCCTTGCGCCTTTGTAGAAAGGATTATTATTACTAAGGCGGTGAGCTGGCAGAATCATTAGCATACCGGACAAAATGCTTAGTGACATTTCTTCCGTCTTTACGTTCGGAGATTGATTTGCCGTTTCATCTTTTCGGATATAATAGTAATAGTTGTCGTACTACTACCGATACTAATACTATTTCTACCAGTACTACAGCTAGCACCAACATTTCTCTATATCTATATTTTCAGAACGAATGCTTCCACCCTAGCTAACTACACACAAACACATACACACACACACACACTCACACACACACACACACACACACACACACACACACACACACACACACACACACACACACACACGCATGCATCATAGAAAACAGACTATCAATATCCTTTTCCATCACCCCCATCTCCACTACCACAGTACCATTTCCTTACCTGACAGACATACCCTCCTATCCAGCCTCTCTCGGTGTCAACCCTACCACGTACTTGGGTGGGCGGTGTCATTCTTTCAGTGTCTCTTATTTGTTTAGCTTTAAAGGTTTATTTACTTATTGGCATTTTTGTTGATTATTTTATTGTAGTATTTGTCTATATATTTTTGTATTTTAGGATATATGTGACTCAGTGTATGTATGCGTGTGTAGATGTGTATGTGTGTATGTGTGTGCGCGTGTGTGTGTATGCATATACATACATACAGACAGACATACATATATATATATATATATATGTATGTATGTATGTATGTATGTATGTATATGTATATATTGATATTAATATTGGTATATACGTATATTTAAATACGATGATATACTTAAACAAATATTTACATACGCGTAGGCGTATAATAAATGTATATATATATATATATACGCACATATACACACTCATAAATATATATGTTTACGGGCATATATGGTTATGTATACGTGTGTGTTCATCAATAGACATATGTACAAGTTTTCACATGCGTAAGTCCCCGTCCAATTGTATTGAGAACGCTGGAATAGCATTAAAACATAACTCCCGGTTTAAGGTCATGTGTTATTTTGTTTCGCCCGTTTAGGCTGTTATATCCCTGATTGTTGAAGAAATAATCAGATCAGTAGCTTCTGATCGGGTAGCAGTCAGGCACTAAAACCATAAAATCAATATTACACACGTATTCAGCTGATGCTATATATTTTGATATATATATATATATATATCTGTGGATTAAGGCTAACATTCCATTCGTGCTTAGGAAACCCTTAACAATTATCAAACACATCACAAGGAACATCGGTGTTCGTCTCCATGTTACACTGAAAAATCAAAATGCGGACGAACACCGATGTCCTGCGCGATAGCTTTGATAATTATTAAGGGTTTCCCCGACATGAAACCAATGGGAGCCTTAATCCACAAATAAAGAATTCTCTATCCACCAATGTCGGGTTGAGTACTCATTCTCACTGTTCGATATTTACGTACACACAAACACACATACACACACACATATACACACACACATACACATATATATATATATATACATATATATACACATATATATATATATATATATGTATGTATGTACATACACATATGTATGTGTATATATGTGTGTGTATATGTATATATATACGTATATATATAAATATATATATATATATATAT
>NC_068982.1:42525975-42531715 GCF_001194135.2 Octopus bimaculoides | reverse complement strand
ATATATATATATATATATATATATATACATTGGTATGCCTATATAAAAATAGACATATATACATGCATACACATTCAGAAACATACATGCACGCGCATACACACACACATATACACACATACACACTCATATCTACATATGCATGTATGCACATATGTATGCATATATTTATTGTGAAGCACCAGCCAACTTCACAAATTTGAATCTACTCTCAGAATGAGTGCTCGGCCATTTGCAGGTTAATTTCACAAGGAGGCTGTTCCATTGACCGGATCAACTCTCGTCGTCATAACCGACGGTGTGGCAGCCAGCTAATGCGTGATTTATGCAAATCGTTGTACCCCATTTTGTAAAGTCATATGTGCCTATGGATATAAATTTTATTCTTACCTGTAAGTAGTTTAATCATGATATTCCAGATGTGTCTCAGTTCGATCGAGAAGTTTCCGAAGTTGTTCAGCTTACGTAGTAAAACTTCAAATTCAATGCATGCTTATACAGACATATCGGAATATCTGCTGAGTTCTCCTTGTAATGAAGGAAACCAAACATGAAACCTCTGCACAGTCGTCTGTTCTTCTTCAAGTTGTAACTAAATTACACTCACCCGTGACAAAAAATGCTACAAAATGATATGATGGTGATGACACGCATACACATGGTCACAAGTTTTCTTTGTTAATGTAATAATAACAGTGTTATTGTTTGTTTTTTAACTGTCGAAGCAACCTGGTGACCACATGTATTCGTGCGATCAAATGTATGAAGAGTTTTTTCTTTATTTCTCAATATAAAACATATTAGGAATCAACTAATATTGTTTCCACTGTAGGCACAAGGCCTGAAATATAGTTGGGGTGTTAGTGATTTACATCGATCCCCTACCCCGCCCCAGTGCTTAGCTACTACTTTATTTTATCGACCTTGAATGGAAGTAAGTTAAAGTTGACCTAGGCAGTACTGGAATTCAGAACGTAAAGAAGAGCAAGAAATGCTGCCAAGAAGTTTGTCCGACGTTCTAACGATTCTACTAACTCGCCATCTTTGAAATTAACTCATAAATTTCTTTGGCTATACTTTATATATTCTTCACTTGTTTAATATTCTTTCTTATATAGCTATGTAGATTCGGACACAAAACGCTTTCCGTAATGGACATGGAGCCTGAAACAGTTCACCTCTAAGTTGGCCAACGAGTACTGGTATTTGATCTCTTTTGAGAAACATCAACCTCTAATTTATTTCGAACAGTGAACCACTAATATCTTATCTGACACATACCCTCTCAATAGTTTATCACACAATATATCTACTTGTTAGGTCCAATTATGCTAAAGTGAACAGCTTCCATTGGTTTCACCAATACCTTAAACAAGATATTTAACTGTGTTAGTAGGTTAATGGGACTGATATTGTATATATTTTCTGTACACACGTGTCTTTTCTCAGTAACGTGACCACTGACTAGATCAAATATCTGAGAATGTTTCTCCTCAGCTGTCTGCTGAAATAACCTATCAGACAGAAGTAAAGGTTTCTGGTGGTTACGCATGTACTTGGTTGCTTTTATGGCTAACCGACATCAGTATCTAAATACATTTACTCTCTCTCTCTATCTCTCTCTTTCTCTCTCTCTCTCTCTGTCTCTCTGTCTCTCTCTCTGTCTCTCTCTCTCAAACACACACACATAAAATACACACTCAAACATACACGCACGGACGATTATATTGTATGTATACACACCTAAGTGAAGGCGCATGGCTTAGTGGTTAGGGTATTCGGCTCACGATAATCAGGTTGCGAGTTCGATTCCCGGCGGCGCGTTGTGTCCCTGAACAAGAAATTTTATTTCACGTTGCTTCGGTTAACTCAGCTACCAAAAATGAGTAGTACTAATATTTCAAGTTAATTTCATAAGCAGGCTGTTCCGTTGACCGGATCAACTGGAACTCTCGTTGTCGGAAGCGACGGAGTACCAGTGCCACACACAGTTGTGAGACATAATAGACTTAAATTTACCTTTGACTTTCTTCCCTCCAGCCTCGCAGCAAAGTTCTCCAGGAGTGTTTGGGGGAAGATATTACAGGAAAGCATCAAAGCTAATCAAAAGAATTGATTGCCTATTGAATTTCTTGTCATGTCGCATCTCTGTCTGAGCAAAATATCTTTGTCGCTTCTTAACTCACCTTCCAGCTTACCTACAAGCCCTTTACACGCTGAATCACACCAATTTTATGTATATTCGACCTCTAATTTTTTTGTTACAGCGTCCCTAGATCCACTTGTAACTAAATCAATAAATCTATCAGCGACATATTACCCACGTTACCTAAAACTTTACAATCAAGTCCGGTTGGATGCTGAAGAAATGAAGTACACGCAAAATAGTTACGCAGAGCTTTTATTCCCATTCTAAGGTTCATTTTAATATATTATATAAGCAAATTCGCTTGCTATGTTGCTCTAGGGAAACATTTATAACACGGATTTGCTGCTTGCAAAAGGTTGTACTAGCATCACTGAGGATAGCTAATCAACAAACGAATATTGTTAAATTTTTCCTACCACTTGGAGCTTTTCAAATTTTCACTAGATTATTTTCAAAAAATGTAATTCTAAAGGAGTTTTGCATACTGATGATGAAAATCGCATTCATTCTGTTTTATAGAAATTAATCATAGTAAAGTTACAATTGTTTAAAATTATGTAATTTTAGCCAATCGGCAACCTTTATTGCCAGGCATATCAGATGTTTCAATTGTTTGTCCCCCATGGGAACAACACATTCGAAACCTACTGGAAATAGCAACTAGATTTATCTTAACATCATATTGTTTGAAAAATATAAAAAGGACGTAACAGTGTGCCACAACATCCTTTATTACCTCCCTTGAAGCAGATTCTAGTACTTTCCACTTGTTGAGCACTAGTAACATTTAAATTAAAAATCAGTCTCAAATGGACTTGCTTTTTTTTTTAATCTTTTCAAATGATAAAATCGTTTACAAAGTTTAACGGAAAACGGTGGTGATGACAAACAATCACAACGTCCGGTATGCTTGATAATGTAGACTGCCGATTGGCTAAAATTGCATAATTCTAAACGTTTGTGAATCTTTTATTTTCAAATTCTAGAGAAAACGAATGCGATTTTCGTCATCAGCATGCAAAGCTACATTAAAACTACAATTTATGAAAATAATCTGGTAAAAATTTGAAAAACTTCAAGTGAATGGAAAAAGTTTAGTAACGAACTTTTTTAAACCTTCCAAATATATATGAAAGTTTATTCAATATCAATCCTTAGTTATTTGGAAAACATGTACACTGAAATCATATATGAACTGATCATTCAACTGATCCCCTACTTCCTAAAAGTACTTACCTTGTTCCAAATGTTGAAGCCATTACTATTACTTTTATCTTAATAAATTTATTGTGATGTTACCATCAGATTTATAAAGGCGGCCCAGATAATAAAGCAGATATTTTGATACTGAGCAGATATTAATTTCGTTCATTAATGACTGAATTCAAACCAGTCATTTAGCTTCGATTTTACATTTTATACCACCGTTGGACTGCAGGAAATATTTACTATATTCCGTTCAATAGAAAACAACTACTTCAGCACATCATCTGGGAGGAGGTAGGTACAAAATTTATTAAGCAATAGGAATTTATACGAGGTTAAGGAGCCACCAACTTTTCTACTCTAGGCACAAGGCCCGAAATTTTGGGGGAGGGGGCCAGTCGATTAGATCGATCCCAGTACGCAAATCGTACTTAATTTATCGACCCCGAAAAGATGAAAGGCAAAGTCGACCTCGGCGGAATTTAAACTCAGAACGTAAAGACAGAAGAAATAACGATTTTGCCAGCTCGTCACCTTCTAACCAGGGTGCACTGGAACCTAAATAACGGGATGGTCAGACAAAAACAAGAGGACTTTTCGTTTAGAATATAGGATAAATAAATTTAAATAACGTATATTTGAAACAACAACCAACATAAGATGATTTCTATTCGCATACTGTTTAATTTTCAAGACCACCTGAAAAAAATTACTTTATTCATTTAAATAAATGTCAACAGCTATTACTGTGGGAAGAAATGAGCCCCGAATTCCACACATGCTTACTTACATCAGTAGGTTTAGATTTAAAGAAAGAGAAAAAAAAAACTAAGTGACCCAGATTTCGTAGATTAAACACCAATGCATAAATTGTTGGCGACTAAATAATAGCTGGACAAGAGAGAAAGGGTTTGCGATTAAAAATAATACAAACGGTTTGAGGGAGAGAGGAACTGGTTGTCAATGTTTTATCGTGAAATCAAGTGGTCGTGTATATTTTTTCTTAAGCTTGCAGTAACTTGATAAGGCTTTGAGCAATGTTAAAACGTTTGGACCTCACTTGGCAAGCAGAAATGTTCTGTTTTTCTAACATAAACATATGCATTAAGAACAGAGGTTGATGCATATAAATGTACGTAGATATACATACATACATACATATATATATATGTATATATATACGCAAACAGAAACGAGTAGTAATACAAAACACATAAACACGAATGGCATGGCTTTTTATACGTACGCATATACTTACGCTCAGATAAGTGTGTATGTATGTATAAATACACACACATACACATATCTAAGTGAACGCATGCATGTATAAACTTGTAAATACATGTATATATCTGCGTAGAAATACATTTCTAACCACCTTTATCATTGTTTATATACATAGACATGATTGTGTGTGTGTGTGTGTTTCTGTTAATAGTTTGCTTTGAGTGGCGATCCCTTCATCAACGATTTGGTATTTTCCGACACAATTGCTTCTTCATGTGGTGTCGAACTGCGAAGAATGTTGGACTTGCTAGGCACATATAGCAGTACACTTTTGTTTATCTTCCTACTATTGATGCTGTCATCACACCAAACCAAGGGTAATTTGAACTACCGTAAACATGCAGAATATATTTCGTTTTACCACTTGTTCAGGAATTTTTTTGATCTTCACTCGTAGCCACAGCGAATTTTTTTTTTCTTTTCTCAATACCAGTATTAAATCTATGATGCCTTACTATCTACTTCTGCGTATAGTTCAACAACTACCGTTAGCCTTTTTAAGCTCTAATGCGTCGGAGGTATAACAGCGTAAATCTAGTTTCAAACCCATGACATCTCACCTCAATATTTGCGCTACATGAGGCAGTGAGGTGGCAGAATTGTTATCGCGCCGGATAAAATGCTTAGCAGATTTTCTTTTGGCTCTTTACGTTCTGAATTCAAATCGAACCGAGGTCAACTTCGCCTTTCTTCATTTTGTAGTCAATAAAATAAGTACTGGTCATGTCCTGACTAGTAATCGTCTTCCCCATTGCCTCAAAATTGCTAGCCTTGTGCTAAAATTACAAAGAAATATTCGTGTCTCATACGCCTATAACTTGTTCATCCATTATCTGCCTTTTTTTCGAGTGTGCAAACCATAATGCATTCTTGAACAGAAAATCGATTGAGATCTTTTCCTTTTGGCCGGCACATAGAAAAAATAATTTTTTGTAACTAAACACTTTCAAATTTCGTATACTGCTAGAATGTGTCATTTAAAACCTCATTTACTCTTGGCGTTTTTAAGAAAATTCTTTATTTTCGAAGTTATTTCGAAGGTATTTCGGTAATTTCAACCAATCAATGACGTCTATTGAGGTGAAAACGATTACTGCC
>NC_068982.1:42524907-42525817 GCF_001194135.2 Octopus bimaculoides | reverse complement strand
TATATATACGCACATATATACATATATATCACGTGACCGACCAGACTATCAGATGATGTTACATATCGCTGGTCACAATGCATTTTGCATCGTTTTAGCCTTCGACTGACGCTACCCGACCTGCTAGGCGAGAAAGCTAACATTTCCATCCCCTCCAAACATGCGCGCGCGCATACATATATATATATATTTGTAATATTTCTAAATTTGCAAATATTTTTCAAATAATACGGTGGATCGAGCACTATACAAAAGCATTAATCGTTGCTTCTTTAATATCCCATCACTAAATAGTCCCTGCTTAGGCGAAACAAACAAGTAACTATTACATTTTTTATAGTTTTGCAAGCAAGCATTAGACATCCAGCAGCGATGATTGTGAGGCAGAATATTACAAGGATTCAGCTGGCTGGCTTCTTTTTCTTTGACAACACTGATTCAAAATGGGAAAATTATTGTTAACCTGCCGTGAATAAAAAAAATATTGTTTTACAACAAAGTCATATCCCTGCGATAATTATGGTAGTGGATCACGGGATTTTAAAGGCGGCGAGCTGGTAGAAACGTTAGTACGTCAGGTCAGAAGCTTAACACTTTGGCTTTACGTTGAAGGCTTAAATTTTTGTCGAGATTGATTTTGCTTTTTATCCTTTCTGTTGACAAAATAAGGACAAGTTAAAAACTGGGATCGATGTAATCGACTGGCCGCCCCAACCCCTACGCCTCACATACACACAAATTTCAAGCTTTGCGCCTATAGGAGATCGAAAAAGAAAAGGATCACCAAAGGTTCAGACTGATACAAAACTTTGTACATTATTTCAGTTCAGTTACTTTTCGGCTCATCGTCGGCCAGAGATTAATTTCAGTCTCCTTTATAATTATTAGTTTTTTTTTTTTTTTTTTTTTT
>NC_068982.1:42522762-42524241 GCF_001194135.2 Octopus bimaculoides | reverse complement strand
TCTCTCTCTCTCTCTCTCTCTCTCTCTCTCTCTCTCTCTCTCTCTCTCTCTCTTCTCGTACGCACGCACAAATATACATTGCATGTACAGTTAGATTGCTATTGTTGAGTTAGGCACTACTCGTACAATATAATTGCACATTCTGTTTCCATTATAATGCTATCCACAATGGAGAAACGTACGTAGGGAACAACAAATGATACGGTATAAACTTGAGTTTATCAAACACACAAACAGACATATGTGTGTGGGTGTATTTGTAAATGCATGTATATGTGTGTGTGTATATATATATACATATATATATACATACATGTAAACATATATATGTGTGCGTGTATGTACACTTAGTCGTGTTAACAGAGAGATGTGGGTTCGAGTCCCACGCGGATAGGAAAGCATTCTTTTTTTTGTGTCGAGGGCTTATATGCCTCTTTATTAGACTATTTTCCTTAGTCATTGCACGGTGATCGCCATAAGCTTTAAGCTTATATAAAAATACCATTATTATTATTTACAAGATTGTAAAAACGGAACCGTGTAAAAAACCATTCGAACCGAAAGCATATAGAAAGGTTGTTCAGGTAAAATCTAACACGAACTACTATAGTTCTTAAATATGACCGAAACGAGTGGGCTGATTCGCTGGTGTAAAGGTAATACATTTAGTCGCGTTATCAAAGAGATGTGGTTTCGAGTCCCACGCGAATGGCAAGACCTGCATTTTGTGCCGATGGCTTATATGCCTCTTTATTAGACTATTTTCTTTAGTCATTACTAGGCGATCCCCATAAGCTTTAAGCTTATATAGAATTACCATTATTATTATTTACACGATTGTAAAAACGGCGCCGTATAAGAAACTATTCGCACCGAAAGCATATATGTATATATATAGATAGATAGATAGATAAACATTTGTGCAAGTTTATCTACTAGCTCATTCATTTTACAGCGTTTAGAATTTCTATGGGAATGTATATATGACATACATGAGACAGACTAAGTTTACATGATATATCTATGCAAACTATTATCAATGTACAGTCATACCGTCGTGTCTACTGTGAAATATCAATGGATTCGATTGCTGATTTATTCATTTTGTACTATGCATATGTAAGTATATTCATACATACATACATACATACATACATACATACATGTATATATATATATATATATATATATATATATATATATATATATATATATATATATATATATATATACATTTATTCATTTTCTTTATATGTATATGCTCACATATACATGTGTAAATATTGGTATATATGAGTATATTTGCATATATGTATATACATATATGTGTGAGTGTGTTTGAATGCATGTGTGTATATCTAAGTATATATGTCCATATATATGTACACTGTGTATTTATTCAACGCTTCATATATATTTCTGCACATAGTATCTGTATGTACCCATACGCATTATGCATCTCAGTGCATGTACATATGT
>NC_068982.1:42522335-42522715 GCF_001194135.2 Octopus bimaculoides | reverse complement strand
CGGCATAACTCTGCTTGGTACACATGTAAATCTGTATAGCTTGCTGATACTATTTATTCAATGGTGTGTTTCAGATAGAGAAAATGAATTGCTGCTTCATATAATAGCCGATCCTCCTTTTTCATGTTTACTGTTGTCTACATTTAAAACTTCCATTTATTCGCAGCCGGCCTTTCCGTTTCAACGACATTTTGTTGTTCTTTATTTTTCAATTTGATATTCACTACATTCCACCCGAATACACCGTTTTCTTCTATTTATTATAGTCTTTTAGCTTTTTAGCTTTACATTGTTTTGTGTCTGTTAATATTAGTTTTAGTGTTTTTGGCATTATTTATTTATCATTATTATTATTATTATTATTATTATTATTATTATTA
>NC_068982.1:42522100-42522325 GCF_001194135.2 Octopus bimaculoides | reverse complement strand
TATTATTATTATTATTATTATTATTATCATTATTATTATTATTATTGTCAATATTATTGTTGTTGTTGTTTTGTCGCTGTTGTTGTTGTTAAATTTCTACACCATTTCAAATGTTTAAGTAAATCTTGAACTGAATCTACAGAGAGAACTTAAAGTGACTAGTACACTTTCTGTCTATGCATGAATGTACGTATGCATGTATGTATGTATGTATATGTGTATGTA
>NC_068982.1:42521931-42522090 GCF_001194135.2 Octopus bimaculoides | reverse complement strand
CCATACGCATTATGCATCTCAGTGCATGTACATATGTACATATATACATATATATGTACATATATATCCACGCATAAATGCACACCTACACACGCACATACACATACATACACACATACACACACACACATATGTATATATATATATATATATATATAT
>NC_068982.1:42519747-42520727 GCF_001194135.2 Octopus bimaculoides | reverse complement strand
AATGGATGTGTGTATTTTCCCTTGTTTACAATTAACACGGGAAAAATAGATAAACAGTTACCAGGGCAGCAAAAAATCACAAAAATAATAAGGCCATAACACCCTGTTTGTAAAGATAGAAACTCCGTGTTGATGTGAAATATTTTGTATAATATACATAAATAAATAAATGGAATTAAACGCAGGTTTTTTACTTCTTTTACTTCTGACATATGTTTTGAAGACAACATTGGTATTATTCCAAAGGAATAAAATGGTGTAAAACAATGTAATCTTCTCATCAGGGAAAGAAAGAAAGAAATCAAACTCATCGATAAGAATTTTTAACAGAATGTGATGCATGAACGGAACGCTATTAAATGTTATTAAAAAAAAACGTTAGAAGATATAACGTCAAAGGTAGCTTATAGAAAGAGAATGGGTAAAGGAAAGAAATAATAAGAAAACTAATAAAGGAGAAATATAGAGCGATATGTGAATTAAAATAAAAGCTTAAATGCTTGGAAATAGATATATCTAGTGGAAGTGAAATGTAAGAGGAAAATCAATGTTCAAATTATATATAATGGTAGATATCACTTATATGAACTGAAGGTATGTTTCTGCCAATGATTACATCGATAAGCACGCTCTGTAAATGTATTTACAGGGGGATTCTTAGAAAATAGAGGAGAAAATTGTTCATTACTACAGAGTTGGCAGAATTCTTGCCCTTTATCGTATGGGAATGAAATGGAGAGAATGAACCAATCTAAATCAAATTGTTTATTATGGTCTTTTAGATAAACATCCATCACATTCTGTTAAAATGACTTATTGATGAGTTTGGTTTCTTTCTTTCTTTCCCTGATGAGAAGTTTACATTGTTTTACACCATTTTATTCCTTTGGAATAATACCAATGTTGTCTTCGAAATATGTGTCGGAAGTAAATGAATTTGAATAACACCTGCGTTTAATTCCATTTATATATACATATAT
>NC_068982.1:42510614-42519204 GCF_001194135.2 Octopus bimaculoides | reverse complement strand
CAATGCTTGTGTGCTAAGTAGTGGTGCTTTTACGGTCAACTGACAGGTTTTGATCTGTATAACACAAGTTTTCTTTCTTGTATTACAAAGTTAACATCGCCGATCCGTTGGCAGTGTACATCAAGGAAGCACAAAGAATAATCCCATTTCTCTGGTCTGAAATGTGTGAGGGACTGAAATTCATCGCAACCTCTCAGTGCCTTATATGCACATTGTTCTACCGCATAGAAATGTGTATGAGTGGATCGAGGAGTTTAAAAAATGGCTGGACAAAAGTGAAGCAGGAAGAGGAAGTAGGGCGCTCATCAACCGCCACCATTGATGTGAAGATTCAAAAAGCTCGAGAGATGATTCTGACGAACCAAAGGGTGACTATCGATGAGGTAGCATGTTCTCTGCAAATTAGTCATGGTTCTGCGTATGAAACTGTCCACGACAAGCTTCGCTTTTATAAAGTTTCTGCAGGGTGGGTGCCAAGAGAGCTAACCGAAGCACATAATTGCAATCGTGTGGATATCTGTCAACACTTATTCGACCACTACAATGATGAAGGCGAAGCTGCTTTCGATAGAACTGTCACAGGAGATGAGATCTGGGTCCATCTCTTTGGACCAGAATCCAAAATGCAGAGTATGGAATGGAAACACCAGGAATCGTCCGCAAAAAAAGATTCAAGACGCAAACCTTCTGCAGAAAAAGTCTTGCCAAACGTTTTTTGGGACACAAAAGGGCCTATAATGGAACATTACGTGGGAAAAGAATACTACAGTCACTAGTTAAGACTGCAGTGAAATTCTGGCGAACAAACTGAAACCAGTAATTCTCACCAAACACTGAGGTCTATTATCAAAGTAAGTGCTATTGTCACACGACAACGCACGCCCACATATGGCTGTCCACACTGTTGAAACCATTGTAAAACTTGGTTTTGATTTGCTAGAAACCCTACATACAGTCTAGATTTCGCTCCTTCTGACTATCACCTTTTTAGACTGTTTAAGCATCCTTTACGAGGTTGTCAAGAAGAAGCGCCGAAAGTGGTGCATAACTGGCTGCCGACCAGCTGTAAACTTTCTTCTTCGATAGAATAAGTAAGATTGTGGACCATTGCAAGAAGTGCATCGTAAAGCAAGGAAACTATATCGAAAAATGTTGTAAGTATTCAAACTCTGCTTTTGTTTTAATAAATTTCGTTGACTAGCGAAGAGTTGTGAAAAAATAAAGTTGAAATTTCTCTCCTTCTAAGGCAAAGGAGCATAACTGATATTATTTATGTTTTGTAACTAATGTTTCTCAACGATAAATGAAAATAAATGAAATAAGTAACAGGTTTATACGCTTTAAATTTATTTACATTGTGTTTATGCTTCCTTTGGAATAGTCCACCCATATTCGTTATTGTTATGTGTAGGCTTGTTTAATTCAATAGAATTTGCTATTCTGTGTTGATGTTTTTGCTTCTATTTGCGTCTACTGCACTATTGGTTCATTCCTATGAGCAGTCCTTGCGTATTATGTTGTACATAGTGATTGCAGTAATGCCATTGCTCATAATAAGTTATAACAATGTGAACCATATGAGTCACTAGTGATAAGTGCCATATCTACTGCACTGTTACAACACACAAGACTTGTGTAACATATTTTAATAGTTTGGCGGCACAGTTGCATATAAATTATTCTTGTGCCTCTGTTTCTACCTTTAGGCTTTCGGAATTAACGTTTCTGCTGATTTGACGACTACAAGTATTCCGAATTGGGAATATCTTCAAATGTCCAGTCCAGCATTCCAATCATTGGTACTACACACAAACACACACGCACACACACATACACACACATAAACACACACACACACACACACACACACAAACAAACAAACACATACTTACACATACATATACATATTCATACATATGCATACACACACATACGCAAGCACTGGCTGTGTTAGTTTTTTGAGGTCATTTCTATGAATTTAGAAAAAGACGCATAGCTAATAAAAGAAAATCTGTTTTTCAAAACAAATTGATACAAATAATTTTGAGAATCCTTTTATCATACTTATTTTATGAATCCAGCGGTAGCATTAATGGCTACTTCAATACGGGATCGCAAGCGTTGTCATGCCCGAATCAGGTGATCGTTACCAATACTAGACATATTAATGGTTGTGACTGATTGCGATCTGGTGACATAGGAGATCATGTGTCTGGGACAAACTGATCACGCAGTGGTTGCCCTAGTCTTATGAGATGGCACAGAATCTTATTGGAAGACATACTGTCTTCCGTTGCGCAATCTGTGTATCCAGGGACACACAAATTTTCTCCAACATCTGTAATAAAAAGTGACGAGGCGTGACATCTCCATCGTTGCTGACGATTCACAGAACCATTACAGTTCCTGGGAACTTAATATGCATGACTAGTGGATGCACATTCGGGTCCCAATCTGTTTCAGTGGATAACCTTTATACATATATATACGTAAAGTAATAAGCTGGCAGAATCGTTAGCACCCCAGACGAAATGCTTAGCGGCATTTCATTCAACCTTACGATCTGAGTTCAAATGCAGCTGAGACCGATTTTACCTTTCGTTGTTTTGGCGTGAGATAAGTACCCGATGTGTCCTTTCCCACCGAATTCTAGGCCTTATGCTTAATTTTTTGAGGAAGTAACCAATTGTTTCAACCATGGGAGGAATAGTGTAGTATTGTATTTCTTGTTGGTGGGTTCCATTTTCAGATATCTGGGTTGTATTTGTGTGATGTGGTGTTGATGGACGGTTTGGTAGAATTGTTTATATCTTTGTCCGTTTTTGTATTAATGCTGGCAACGCTTATGTATTTGTCTGAGCGTCCTTATATGTTAGTTTTACCAACCAAAATTTGAGGTTATAAAAAAATGATACTGGTGGATTTAGTTTTTGGTTAGTATTTATCTAAGAATGTTAATTTGGCTATTTGTAGGACGGAGAATGGGAAAATAAATCCTTTTATGGGAAATGGAATTCAAGGTGTGGTTGAATAGAAATTTTCTTGACTTAAGTAATTTTGATTGAAAGTCAGTTCAGGTTGTGTTGTTGAATAGAAGGGTGAGGTAGATTAGTTGATAAAGTAGATTTTATTAGAATAGGAGGCGTGTCATGTGAGGTATTGTATTGGGCTGCAAAGTCTAAGTTTGTGCTGTAGAAAGGCACTGACAAAGTAAAACACAGAAGCAAAGTGTCAGAGAGACAGACGTGCACATATATATACACCATGATTATACATATCCAGTATCCCTGCTTATGTAAAGCATCCAAGCACGCACACTGAAACGCATAATTTACAAGTGCAGTAGAACGTTGGTAATAGCCTTTTTCCTATAGACACGAGGTCTGAAATTTGGGAGAGCGGAGGCTTGTTGATTACATTAACTCCAACATTCAACTGACACTTATATTATTGACCCCCGAAAGAATAAAAGACAAAATCCGCATCGGTGGCTTTTGAACTCAAGACGTAAAGACAGACGAAATGCCGCTTAGCATTTTGTCCCGCGTGCTAATGATTCCGCCAGCTTGCCACCAAGTAATGACGTATAAAAGAATAAGCCTTTGTAGTATGTCTTAGAGTATAATTAGATTTATTTGGCTGGCTCATATTCGAAAAATTCTCAAATTTATATTACATGGTTCAGGATACACAGTTGGTAGGAAATTCTCCAAAAGTAACATCAGCCTGTAGAGACAATAAGAAAAAATATATTGGAGTTTTTATTGAAGGATACAGCAAGCAGTTTCAGTGTTTTGGTATTTCCAAGTAGGCAAATTTACAGTTACGTGATCCTAGGAGTATATATAACAAAAAATATTCCAAGTTGAAGTATGAAGGTGTCCTTACTCCTTGGTTTTGTTATTGAGTTTTTACAAAAAAGTAAAAGTTTTTATCTTCTTGAGTATAAATAGAATAGTTGTTTGTAATGTCCCTGGGGATATTGAACCCGATCTTATCGATTTTATGAAACGCTAATATTTCGATGTAGGACCGAAATATTTTGAAAAATTATAGGACATCTTCCTCATATTCGCCCAGTAACATTGGAAAGAATATATGCCAACTGAGAACTGAGAAATACACTTTGTTTCACATAAACTATAATAATAGAACTCACCCAAAAGCAGCTCTTTAACATACAGTTCCAGATATTTTATGTGAATGACCTACGCATCCTTCCGAATAGACTACAGAAAACAATCCAGGTAACTCATTGTTTAGCATTTCTATGGGGAGCTGTTATTGTGCTGAGGTATTCCATCTTGAAGGTTTGTTCGTCTTTGATACTATTTGAAGGTGATTTTTCCCACATGACTTTGATCTGCACAGAGATGATAATCTTCCAGTCTTACAAAATATGAGTGGCCATACCACTGAAAAACTTAGAAAAGACTTAAGAATATTCGCTGAGTTTTTCTGAAATATATCTGTTAATGAAAGTTTACATTGATTCTTAGGATGTAATCATAGCTTACATTTACATCTTAGACAAATTATGCACACAATATTCTTGTCTCGAAAACACCACTTCCACCAATAAACGTCACAATCTAAAATGTACATCAACACAACCTACGTGTCAGGAACCATCTGGAATTTGCTGAAATCAATTCTTCCGTTCACTTAAGTAAGCTTTACTCTCCAAAGGAGTAATATAGCGATCATCAGTTATATTACAACTGGCGGTCGCGAGATAAACTACACGGAGCAAGCAACTGACTTCAAGGGAAGTTACAATGAACACCTGTACTCATTTACGTCTAAGAACAGGAAAACGTAGCTTACGTCTCCCGACTAACCGAAAAGCTCGACACCAATGATACGATTGCGCTTCTATAACTTGAAATATTACCGAGGGAAAGCTATTTGTATTCCAGTGTAGCCACACTCTTTACGTAGCTCTGAAATGGTCCAGATAGTAAAACGCCAGCGTTATCCCTTAATAGACAATCCAATGTTAGATCTAACTGCCACAACAGGTGAGCGTTCTTTGAGAAAATAAATATTCAGCCAGTTCTCCAGCTGGATATTTAAGATTGTTACCAAGGAATACAAATTTGAGAACTTATCGATCCTACTTTGTCGATGCATAGACACCATGTCCAATAGTCTTCTTCATAATTTAATTCAATGGATCGTAACCATTTTTTGCCTGTGGACCTACTTTGATTCCTATTTTACTCCGATGGACCCTCATCGCCGTTAGATGTTTCAAAAATACCATTATAGTCTTATAATTAAATATTATTAGGAATTGTAAAAACAATTACTCTTACTCTTTTACTCTTTTACTTGTTTCAGTCATTTGACCACGGCTATGCTGGGGCACCGCCTTTAGTCGAGCAAATGGACCCCAGGACTTATTCTTTGTAAACCTAGTACTTATTCTATTTGCCGAACCGTTAAGTTACGGGGACGTAAACACACCAGCATCGGTTGTCAAGCGAAGTTGGGGGGACAAATACAGACACACAAACATATACACACACATACATATATATATATATATATATATATATATATATATATACGACAGGCTTCTTTCAGTTTCCGTCTACCAAATCCACTCACAAGGCTTTGGTCGGTTTGAGGCTATAGTAAAAGACACTTGCTCAAGATGCCAGGCAGTGGGTTTGAACCCAGAGCCATGTGGTTGGTAAGCAAGCTACTTACCACACAGCCACTCCTGCGCTTGTGCATCTTAGAAGTATAATCAGTTTATTAGACATGAACTTTAGTAAAATCTTATGTGGACCCCCAAGGGTCATATGGACCCCCAGTGGACAACCACTGCTCTAATTAAAGGCCAGCTTCACTTTTTTCACCATTTGGCAAGCCTTGACTAATAAGAGTCCAGTAAGGAGCGATTTAATCAACATCTCGCAGTTACATGTCTATTCACGGTGATGCATATATAAGACTTTAGTAAGAAAATGCAGAACTTCTTTAATTATAATATAAACTTCACTAAATTCATTGAATTATCACTTCTGCTGTTTGTTAAAATAAGCGTGTGCATACGTATCTTCATACATACAAACGCGCACGTTCTCACACACATAGTACGCAATTACACACCAACACATATATATAAGCATACGCACACATATGTATGTATGCAATGCATGTGTGTGTGTGGTGAGTGTGTAAGTAAACTTTTTTTTATTTTTGCGTGTGGGTTGTGTATTCATGCTAATATATACTTACTTGTGTGTGTGCATGTGTTTGTGTGTATGTTTGTGTGTTTGTGTGTGTGTATGTGTGTGTGTGTGTGTGTGTTAGCGACAATTATGTAAGAAAGCTTGTGCAGTCATATCGACAAAAATAATAAATTATCTTTTGCAAACATTTGATATATTTGAAAGCGTATCAAATGTTGAAACAAGACGATACTCTACACCCGCAACATTTTAGGTTGTGGGGTGGAGACGAGCGTTTATGTGTTATTCTGTTATTTTCACAGCTATATATTAAGAAATCACTTAGGGTTAAACAAAGATTAAGAAGTTAGACTAGAGACAAATTTAGTTCTCTTTTCTCACATTAAAAAACCCATTGAGATACACGTTTTAAAATTGGTTCTAATTAATTATAATCTGGCAGGCAATTATTCACAGAAACAACACGATAGCGAAAGAAGTAGCACCAAAATTCAGGTTATAAATGCTACAAATGCTCAGCAAAAAAAATCCCTTACAATCTCATGTGGTGATCACATATTCATAACCTGTTATATCAGGAAAGACTACTCACCTTTTTTTTTAGTCTTAAGAATATCCTCAGATCTAATCTCTTCTACAAAACTCAAATAAGACCTCGAATAACTCTCCAACCTGTGAAACGATAATGTAACACGCACAAACATCCTATACTATTGCCATTTTGTTGGTTGGCAATTACACCCACATCCACAGACTTCAATCTTGAACTCACGATGCACTGCCTTTTCTACCTTTACTACAGAGAATTATGCTTCTCAGAGCCAAGCTATCTGGGCTTTAACTTCATGTAATACTGTTCTATTATCCTCTTTAGATCAACATGAACCATGCAATCTTGCTCAGGTGTTTCTTGGGCTCCACAATAGCCAACTAAGTTAAGTCGTATTTGAGAACCTCAAGAACCACCAAAACCTTTCCTGTACACGGTTTTACTGCTGAAGTTTACTTGCAGATGTTAAATCTGGACATAAGCCACATGAAGCAACCCAATATCAAGAACCTACGAAGGACACAGACGCAATTTTTCCTGTCTAAACTAAAAAACTGTCTAAAAGTTTGGAGAGGAAGAAACAATAGAAGACCGGACGAAATGCTTTACTGAATTTACAGAATATGACTTCTTAGTGTCGTAACAAAAATGGCAGATATTTTCAACAAAATATAAAATTAGGTGGCAGTTTTGGTATGTTGTACACTTGAGGTTTACTCTTGGTCACTCTTTAAAGTCGCATCTCATAATAAAAGTTGTTAGTATATTTATTTGCAGAGAAAACAGAGAAGAAAATGAAGTATTAAAGGGCAGAGAGGAGGGTGAAATAAAGAGCGGGTAAGAGATATAATTCAGAAATACAAAGTTCAACTTAAGTGAAATCAATATCATAAAGAGTAAGTGCATTCACACACACACACATACACACAAATAAATACACATACATATATATATATATATACTAAAAACTGAAAAACTATCTAAAAGTTTGGAGAGGAAGAAACAATAGAACACCAGACGAAATGCGTTACTGAATTTAATTTCGTCTCATTATCTTCTATATTTCGACAGATTATGACTTCTTAGTGTCGTAACAAAAATGGCAGATATGTTCAACAAAATATAAAATTAGGTGGCATACATACATACACAAATACAGGCAGATGCGTGTGTTTGCTTACATACCTATAATAGATATAAATATGCACTTATATATGTGTCCTCATGTATGTATGTGTGAATGAATAAATGGATGAATGAATGAATGACGAAATAAGAAAATAAGAAATAGAATCCAAAACAGAAAGAGCAAGCTTATGAGAAAAAAATGTGTATTGTTGCCAGACGCGTTGTTCAATGGTTGTCATAGAACAATGATAATAGAAGCTGCCTCCTTTTTAAAGACAATTTTAAACAGTTTTGGGTTACCAAAAACTAGCAAGTTTCATTACACCACCACAGTAATTTATGACCGATTTATTCGCTTTTTAACCTCACCTGATGTCTCCTCTTGCATGCGCACACGCACACGCACATATGCGCGCACGTTTGCACAGACGACATACAGATCACATGTCGACACATGTCCACGAATACAAGCATACAAGCACAGACAGCAACACTGACATAAAAGATTGACTCAAAGCATCATCACTATTATCAGGAACATATCGAGGGATTTTCTGAATTAAGGAATATCATTATCGATAATCGTACCCCACACACACACTCACATACATACATACATGCATACATACATACATCTGTATATATGTGTGTACGTGGATGTAAACATATATATGTATATATGTATATATATATATATATATATATATAT